>NC_054485.1:112123210-112125710 GCF_017639515.1 Carcharodon carcharias
TCTCTCCTGTACCTCCTCTCTCTCCTGTACCTCCTCTCTCTCTCTCTCTCCTGTACCTCTCTCTCTCTCTCTCTCTCCTGTACCTCTCTCTCTCTCTCTCTCCTGTACCTCTCTCTCTCTCTCTCTCCTGTACCTCTCTCTCTCTCTCTCTCTCCTGTACCTCTCTCTCTCTCTCTCTCTCCTGTACCTCTATCTCTCTCCTGTACCTCTCTCTCTCTCTCTCTCCTGTACCTCTCTCTCTCTCCTGTACCTCTCTCTCTCTCCTGTACCTCTCTCTCTCTCCTGTACCTCTCTCTCTCTCCTGTACCTCTCTCTCTCTCCTGTACCTCTCTCTCTCTCCTGTACCTCTCTCTCTCTCCTGTACCTCTCTCTCTCTCTCCTGTACCTCTCCCTCTCTCTCCTGTACCTCTCTCTCCTCCCTCTCTCCTGTGCCTCTCTCTCTCCCTCTCTCCTGTACCTCTCTCTCTCCCTCTCTCCTGTACCTCTCTCTCTCCCTCTCTCCTGTACCTCTCTCTCTCCCTCTCTCCTGTACCTCTCTCTCTCCCTCTCTCCTGTACCTCTCTCTCTCCCTCTCTCCTGTACCTCTCTGTCTCTCTCTCTCTCTCCTGTACCTCTCTCTCTCTCTCTCCTGTACCTCTCTCTCTCTCTCTCTCCTGTACCTCTCTCTCTCTCTCCTGTACCTCTCTCTCTCTCTCTCCTGTACCTCTCTCTCCTGTACCTCTCTCTCCTGTACCTCTCTCTCCTGTACCTCTCTCTCTCTCTCTCTCCCCTGTACCTCTCTCCCCTGTACCTCTCTCTCCTGTACCTCTCTCTCCTGTACCTCTCTCTCCTGTACCTCTCTCTCCTGTACCTCTCTCTCCTGTACCTCTCTCTCCTGTACCTTTCTCTCCTGTACCTCTCTCTCCTGTACCTCTCTCTCCTGTACCTCTCTCTCTCTCTCTCCTGTACCTCTCTCTCCTGTACCTCTCTCACCTGTACCTCTCTCTCCTGTACCTCTCTCTCTCTCTCTCTCTTGTACCTTTCTCTCCTGTACCTCTCTCTCTCTCTCCTGTACCTCTCTCTCCTGTACCTCTCTCTCTCTCTCCTGTACCTCTCTCTCCTGTACCTCTCTCTCTCTCTCCTGTACCTCTCTCTCCTGTACCTCTCTCGCTCTCTCTCCTGTACCTCTCTCTCCTGTACCTCTCTCTCTCTCTCTCCTGTACCTCTCTCTCCTGTACCTCTCTCTCTCTCTCTCCTGTACCTCTCTCTCTCTCCTGTACCTCTCTCTCTCTCTCCTGTACCTCTCTCTCTCTCTCCTGTACCTCTCTCTCTCTCCTGTACCTCTCTCTCTCTCCTGTACCTCTCTCTCTCTCTCTCCTGTACCTCTCTCTCCTGTACCTCTCTCTCTCTCTCCTGTACCTCTCTCTCCTGTAACCTCTCTCTCTCTCTCCTGTACCTCTCTCTCTCTCTCCTGTACCTCTCTCTCTCTCTCCTGTACCTCTCTCTCTCTCTCTCCTGTACCTCTCTCTCTCTCTCTCCTGTACCTCTCTCTCTCTCCTGTACCTCTCTCTCCTGTACCTCTCTCTCTCTCTCCTGTACCTCTCTCTCTCTCTCTCCTGTACCTCTCTCTCTCTCCTGTACCTCTCTCTCTCTCTCTCTCCTGTACCTCTCTCTCTCTCTCTCTCTCTCTCCTGTACCTCTCTCTCTCTCTCTCTCTCCTGTACCTCTCTCTCTCTCTCTCTCTCTCTCCTGTACCTCTCTCTCTCTCTCTCTCTCTCTCCTGTACCTCTCTCCCTCTCTCTCTCTCCTGTACCTCTCTCTCTCTCTCCTGTACCTCTCTCTCTCTCCTGTACCTCTCTCTCTCTCCTGTACCTCTCTCTCTCTCCTGTACCTCTCTCTCTCTCTCTCCTGTACCTCTCTCTCTCTCTCTCTCTCTCCTGTACCTCTCTCTCTCTCTCTCTCTCCTGTACCTCTCTCTCTCTCTCTCTCTCTCTCCTTTCCCTCTCTCTCTATCCTTTACCTCTCTCTCTCTCTCTCCTTTCCCTCTCTCTCTATCCTTTACCTCTCTCTCTCTCTCCTTTCCCTCTCTCTCTCTCTCTCATTTACCTCCCTCTCTCTCTCTCCTTTACCTCTCTCTCTCTCTCTCCTTTACCTCTCTCTCTCTCTCTCCTGTACCTCTCTCTCTCTCTCTCCTGTACCTCTCTCTCTCTCTCTCCTGTACCTCTCTCTCTCTCTCTCCTGTACCTCTCTCTCTCTCTCTCCTGTACCTCTCTCTCTCTCTCTCCTGTACCTCTCTCTCTCTCTCTCTCTCCTGTACCTCTCTCTCTCTCTCTCTTTCTCCTGTACCTCTCTCTCTCTCCTGTACCTCTCTCTCTCTCTCCTGTACCTCTCTCTCTCTCTCCTGTACCTCTCTCTCTCTCTCCTGTACCTCTCTCTCTCTCTCTCCTGTACCTCTCTCACTCTCTCTCCTGTACCTCTCTCTCTCTCTCCTGTACCTCTCTCTCTCTCTCCTGTACCGCTC
>NC_054485.1:112130710-112135710 GCF_017639515.1 Carcharodon carcharias
CTGTACCTCTCTCTCTCTCTCCTGTACCTCTCTCTCTCTCTCTCCTGTACCTCTCTCACTCTCTCTCCTGTACCTCTCTCTCTCTCTCCTGTACCTCTCTCTCTCTCTCCTGTACCTCTCTCTCTCTCTCTCCTGTACCTCTCTCTCTCTCTCTCCTGTACCTCTCTCTCTCTCTCCTGTACCTCTCTCTCTCTCTCTCTCTCCTGTACCTCTCTCTCTCTCTCTCTCTCCTGTACCTCTCTCTCTCTCTCTCTCTCCTGTACCTCCTCTCTCTCCTGTACCTCCTCTCTCTCTCTCTCTCCTGTACCTCCTCTCTCTCTCTCTCCTGTACCTCTCTCTCTCTCTCCTGTACCTCTCTCTCTCTCTCCTGTACCTCTCTCTCTCTCTCCTGTACCTCTCTCTCTTGTACCTCTCTCTCTCTCTCTCTCTCCTGTACCTCTCTCTCTCTCTCTCCTGTACCTCTCTCTCTCTCTCTCTCTCCTGTACCTCTCTCTCTCTCTCTCTCTCCTGTACCTCTCTCTCTCTCTCTCTCTCCTGTACCTCTCTCTCTCTCTCCTGTACCTCTCTCTCTCTCTCCTGTACCTCTCTCTCTCTCTCTCCTGTACCTCTCTCTCTCTCTCCTGTACCTCTCTCTCTCTCTCTCTCCTGTACCTCTCTCTCTCTCTCTCTCCTGTACCTCCTCTCTCTCTCTCTCTCCTGTACCTCCTCTCTCTCTCTCTCCTGTACCTCCTCTCTCTCTCTCTCCTGTACCTCTCTCTCTCTCTCCTGTACCTCTCTCTCTCTCTCCTGTACCTCTCTCTCTCTCTCCTGTACCTCTCTCTCTCTCTCCTGTACCTCTCTCTCTCTCTCCTGTACCTCTCTCTCTCCCTCTCTCCTGTACCTCTCTCTCTCTCCTGTACCTCTCTCTCTCTCCTGTACCTCTCTCTCTCTCCTGTACCTCTCTCTCTCTCTCTCTCTCTCTCCTGTACCTCTCTCTCTCTCTCTCTCTCCTGTACCTCTCTCTCTCTCTCTCTCTCTCCTGTACCTCTCTCTCTCTCTCCTGTACCTCTCTCTCTCTCTCTCCTGTACCTCTCTCTCTCTCTCCTGTACCTCTCTCTCTCTCTCTCTCCTGTACCTCTCTCTCTCTCTCTCTCTCCTGTACCTCCTCTCTCTCTCTCTCTCCTGTACCTCCTCTCTCTCTCTCTCTCCTGTACCTCCTCTCTCTCTCTCTCCTGTACCTCTCTCTCTCTCTCCTGTACCTCTCTCTCTCTCTCCTGTACCTCTCTCTCTCTCTCCTGTACCTCTCTCTCTCTCTCCTGTACCTCTCTCTCTCCCTCTCTCCTGTACCTCTCTCTCTCTCTCTCTCTCCTGTACCTCTCTCTCTCTCTCTCTCCTGTACCTCTCTCTCTCTCTCCTGTACCTCTCTCTCTCTCTCCTGTACCTCTCTCTCTCTCTCCTGTACCTCTCTCTCTCTCTCCTGTACCTCTCTCTCTCCCTCTCTCCTGTACCTCTCTCTCTCTCTCTCTCTCCTGTACCTCTCTCTCTCTCTCTCCTGTACCTCTCTCTCCTGTACCTCTCTCTCCTGTACCTCTCTCTCCTGTACCTCTCTCTCCTGTACCTCTCTCTCCTGTACCTCTCTCTCTCTCCTGTACCTCTCTCTCTCTCTCTCTCTCTCTCCTGTACCTCTCTCTCTCTCTCTCTCTCTCCTGTACCTCTCTCTCTCTCTCTCTCTCTCTCCTGTACCTCTCTCTCTCTCTCTCTCTCTCCTGTACCTCTCTCTCTCCTGTACCTCTCTCTCTCCTGTACCTCTCTCTCTCTCTCTCTCTCTCCTGTACCTCTCTCTCTCTCCTGTACCTCTCTCTCTCTCTCCTGTACCTCTCTCTCTCTCTCCTGTACCTCTCTCTCTCTCTCCTGTACCTCTCTCTCTATCTCCTGTACCTCACTCTCTCTCTCCTGTACCTCTCTCTCTCTCTCCTGTACCTCTCTCTCCTGTACCTCTCTCTCTCTCTCTCTCTCCTGTACCTCTCTCTCTCTCTCTCTCCTGTACCTCTCTCTCTCTCTCTCTCCTGTACCTCTCTCTCTCTCTCCTGTACCTCTCTCTCTCTCTCTCCTGTACCTCTCTCTCTCTCTCTCCTGTACCTCTCTCTCCTGTACCTCTCTCTCCTGTACCTCTCTCTCCTGTACCTCTCTCTCCTGTACCTCTCTCTCTCTCTCTCTCTCCTGTACCTCTCTCTCTCTCTCTCTCTCCTGTACCTCTCTCTCTCTCTCTCTCTCCTGTACCTCTATCTCTCTCCTGTACCTCTCTCTCTCTCTCTCTCTCTCCTGTACCTCTCTCTCTCTCCTGTACCTCTCTCTCTCTCTCCTGTACCTCTCTCTCTCTCCTGTACCTCTCTCTCTCTCCTGTACCTCTCTCTCTCTCCTGTACCTCTCTCTCTCTCCTGTACCTCTCTCTCTCTCTCCTGTACCTCTCCCTCTCTCTCCTGTACCTCTCTCTCTCCCTCTCTCCTGTGCCTCTCTCTCTCCCTCTCTCCTGTACCTCTCTCTCTCCCTCTCTCCTGTACCTCTCTCTCTCCCTCTCTCCTGTACCTCTCTCTCTCCCTCTCTCCTGTACCTCTCTGTCTCTCTCTCTCTCTCCTGTACCTCTCTCTCTCTCTCTCCTGTACCTCTCTCTCTCTCTCCTGTACCTCTCTCTCTCTCTCTCTCCTGTACCTCTCTCTCTCTCTCCTGTACCTCTCTCTCTCTCTCTCCTGTACCTCTCTCTCCTGTACCTCTCTCTCCTGTACCTCTCTCTCCTGTACCTCTCTCTCCTGTACCTCTCTCTCCTGTACCTCTCTCTCCTGTACCTCTCTCTCTCTCTCTCTCCCCTGTACTTCTCTCCCCTGTACTTCTCTCTCCTGTACCTCTCTCTCCTGTACCTCTCTCTCCTGTACCTCTCTCTCCTGTACCTCTCTCTCCTGTACCTCTCTCTCCTGTACCTCTCTCTCCTGTACCTCTCTCTCTCTCTCTCCTGTACCTCTCTCTCTCTCTCTCCTGTACCTCTCTCTCCTGTATCTCTCTCTCTCTCTCTCTCTTGTACCTTTCTCTCCTGTACCTCTCTCTCTCTCTCCTGTACCTCTCTCTCCTGTACCTCTCTCTCTCTCTCCTGTACCTCTCTCTCCTATACCTCTCTCTCTCTCTCCTGTACCTCTCTCTCCTGTACCTCTCTCGCTCTCTCTCCTGTACCTCTCTCTCCTGTACCTCTCTCTCTCTCCTGTACCTCTCTCTCTCTCTCTCCTGTACCTCTCTCTCCTGTACCTCTCTCTCTCTCTCCTGTACCTCTCTCTCTCTCTCCTGTACCTCTCTCTCCTGTACCTCTCTCTCTCTCTCCTGTACCTCTCTCTCTCTCTCCTGTACCTCTCTCTCTCTCTCCTGTACCTCTCTCTCTCTCTCTCCTGTACCTCTCTCTCTCTCTCTCCTGTACCTCTCTCTCTCTCTCTCCTGTACCTCTCTCTCTCTCTCTCCTGTACCTCTCTCTCTCTCCTGTACCTCTCTCTCTCTCTCTCCTGTACCTCTCTCTCTCTCCTGTACCTCTCTCTCCTGTACCTCTCTCTCTCTCTCCTGTACCTCTCTCTCTCTCCTGTACCTCTCTCTCTCTCTCTCTCCTGTACCTCTCTCTCTCTCTCTCTCTCTCCTGTACCTCTCTCTCTCTCTCTCTATCTCTCCTGTACCTCTCTCTCTCTCTCTCTCTCTCTCCTGTACCTCTCTCTCTCTCTCTCTCCTGTACCTCTCTCTCTCTCTCCTGTACCTCTCTCTCTCTCCTGTACCTCTCTCTCTCTCTCTCCAGTACCTCTCTCTCTCTCTCTCCTGTACCTCTCTCTCTCTCTCTCCTGTACCTCTCTCTCTCTCTCTCCTGTACCTCTCTCTCTCTCTCTCCTGTACCTCTCTCTCTCTCTCCTGTACCTCTCTCTCTCTCTCTCCTGTACCTCTCTCTCTCTCTCTCTCTCTCCTGTACCTCTCTCTCTCTCTCCTGTACCTCTCTCTCTCTCTCCTGTACCTCTCTCTCTCTCTCCTGTACCTCTCTCTCTCTCCTGTACCTCTCTCTCTCTCTCTCCTGTACCTCTCTCTCTCTCTCTCCTGTACCTCTCTCTCTCTCTCCTGTACCTCTCTCTCTCTCTCCTGTACCTCTCTCTCTCTCTCCTGTACCTCTCTCTCTCTCTCTCCTGTACCTCTCTCTCTCTCTCCTGTACCTCTCTCTCTCTCTCCTGTACCTCTCTCTCTCTCTCCTGTACCTCTCTCTCTCTCTCTCTCTCCTGTACCTCTCTCTCTCTCTCTCTCTCCTGTACCTCTCTCTCTCTCTCTCTCTCTCCTGTACCTCCTCTCTCTCCTGTACCTCCTCTCTCTCCTGTACCTCCTCTCTCTCTCTCTCTCCTGTACCTCCTCTCTCTCTCTCTCCTGTACCTCTCTCTCTCTCTCCTGTACCTCTCTCTCTCTCTCCTGTACCTCCTCTCTCTCTCTCTCCTGTACCTCTCTCTCTCTCTCCTGTACCTCTCTCTCTCTCTCTCTCTCCTGTACCTCTCTCTCTCTCTCCTGTACCTCTCTCTCTCTCTCCTGTACCTCTCTCTCTCTCTCCTGTACCTCTCTCTCTCTCTCCTGTACCTCTCTCTCTCTCTCCTGTACCTCTCTCTCTCTCTCTCCTGTACCTCTCTCTCTCTCTCTCCTGTACCTCTCTCTCTCTCTCTCTCCTGTACCTCTCTCTCTCTCTCTCTCCTGTACCTCCTCTCTCTCTCTCTCTCTCCTGTACCTCCTCTCTCTCTCTCTCTCCTGTACCTCCTCTCTCTCTCTCTCCTGTACCTCTCTCTCTCTCTCCTGTACCTCTCTCTCTCTCTCCTGTACCTCTCTCTCTCCCTCTCTCCTGTACCTCTCTCTCCTGTACCTCTCTCTCTCTCCTGTACCTCTCTCTCTCTCTCTCTCTCCTGTACCTCTCTCTCTCTCTCTCTCTCCTGTACCTCTCTCTCTCTCTCTCTCTCCTGTACCTCTCTCTC
>NC_054485.1:112141108-112153608 GCF_017639515.1 Carcharodon carcharias
AAGTGTAGCTACAAGGAGAGATTGGATAGGTTGGGGTTATTTTCCTTAGAACAAAGAAGGCTGAGAGGTGATTCGATTGAGATGTACAAAACTATAAGGGGAATAGATAGAGTGGACAGGATAAAATTGTTTCCCTTGATGGAGAATTCAATAACCAGGGGACATAGATTCAAGATAAGTGACAAAAGATGTAGGGGGGACATGAGGAAGAACTTTTTTACGCAGAGGGTAGTGGGTGTCTGGAATTCGCTGCCCAAGTTGGTGGTAGAGGCAGAAACTCCAAACTCTTTTAAAAAGTACCTGGATCTGCACCTTAAGTGCTGAAAGCTGCAGGTCTATGGGCCGGGTGCAGGAAGGTGGGATATAGAAAGGGCACCTGGGTGTCCTCGGGCTGGCATGGACAAGATGGGCTGAATGGCTTCCTTCTGTGCTGTAACTTTTCTATGGTTCTATAACTCTGTGCTGTTTCCTTATCCCGCTTCTCTTGTGTTTTGTTTTTTTTAAAAATTCCCTCCCACTTTTTTCAGGAAATTTGAGAATAAATTCCTGGAGGATTTAGCCCCTGGTACTCAGCCACCATTTCTACTGTATGAGAACGAGGTGAAGACTGACACGAACAAGATTGAGGAGTTCCTGGAGGAAAATCTCTGCCCTCCCAAGTAGGTGGAAGTGAAACACGCGGTGACCCAGCCAGACTACTGGGCTTGGGGCTGTCTCTCCTGCTCTGGACGTGCTGGGGCTGTCTCTGCTGCTCTGGACGTGCTGGGGCTGTCTCTGCTGCTCTGGACGTGCTGGGGCTGTCTCTGCTTGCTCTGGACGTGCTGGGCTGTCTCTGCTGCTCTGGACGTGCTGGGGCTGTCTCTGCTGCTCTGGACGTGCTGGGGCTGTCTCTGCTGCTCTGGACGTGCTGGGGCTGTCTCTGCTGCTCTGGACGTGCTGGGGCTGTCTCTGCTGCTCTGGACGTGCTGGGGCCTGTCTCTGGCTGCTCTGGACGTGCTGGGGCTGTCTCTGCTGCTCTGGACGTGCTGGGGCTGTCTCTGCTGCTCTGGACGTGCTGGGCTGTCTCTGCTGCTCTGGACGTGCTGGGGCTGTCTCTGCTGCTCTGGACGTGCTGGGGCTGTCTCTGCTGCTCTGGACGTGCTGGGGCTGTCTCTGCTGCTCTGGACGTGCTGGGGGCTGTCTCTGCTGCTCCTGGACGTGCTGGGGCTGTCTCTGCTGCTCTGGACGTGCTGGGGCTGTCTCTGCTGCTCTGGACGTGCTGGGGCTGTCTCTGCTGCTCTGGACGTGCTGGGGCTGTCTCTGCTGCTCTGGACGTGCTGGGGCTGTCTCTGCTGCTCTGGACGAGCTGGGGCTGTCTCTGCTGCTCTGGACGTGCTGGGGCTGTCTCTGCTGCTCTGGACGTGCTGGGGCTGTCTCTGCTGCTCTGGGACGTGCTGGGGCTGTCTCTGCTGCTCTGGACGTGCTGGGGCTGTCTCTGCTGCTCTGGACGTGCTGGGGCTGTCCTCCCTTGGAGCGAAGGAGATTGAGGGGAGGTTGGATCGAGGTATACGAGATGAGGACAAGGTTTGGATAAGGTGGACGGACTAAAGCTGTTCCCATTCACTGATGGAAGGGGGATCAGGGTTTTCAGGTTTGGGGAAGAGGTATTGAGGGGGTGTGAGGAAGAAAGATTTTTTTTATACAGTGAGTGGTGATGAGCTGGAACTTGCTACCCCCGAGGGTGGTGGGAGCTGAGCTGATGAATGATTTCAGGAGGAAATTGGACAGGTGCTTGCGGGAAATAAACTTGCAGGGATAGTGCGGGAGAATGGGACTGACTGTTTTAGAGAGCAAGCATAGACTCAATGGGCTGAAGGGCCTCATTCTGTGCTGTTATGACTCTATCTTCACTCTAACACAGGGTTTGAGAACCAAGAAACACCCGGTTAATAATCTTTATTTTTAAACCATGTCGATCAGCTAATACACTATGTGAGAGGTTACATTTTGTGAGGTAGATACCAATTCACATAGTACAGACTCCTTCAGGAGGTTAAAGGAAGGGCACCCTGACTGTTTACACCAGCCTTGGCAAGAGGAGATTGAAGATACCCCCCCCACCCCCGAAGGGCTTTTTGTTGTCTTGTATCTTGTGTTTAAACAGGGCAGACAGAGACTCCCATACACCGTGTGTCTGTGTGTGTAAATACACAGCGCACACTTGTGGGAAAGTTGAATTTTTGGGACCTGTTTTTTGTTCCAGAAGTGCCCGGCTTGACTTTTACACGGGTGACGTTTTCCAGGGGTTGAGGTGAGATCGAAAAGCAGCGTAATTGATAATCGCAACTAGTTTTGTTCACAAACCTGCTCACTTTCATTTGAAAAAATGAACCTTGAAACATAAATGCTGGGTTTTGTTTTTGCCATATGGAATAGTATCATTAACATCTCCAAGGTTGCAGTTTGGTTTTGGACTTTGACCCTAGTCTTTCTGAGGATCCACTTTTACGTGAGGAATGTGGGGAAACTTGCGGGATTTTTCCAGCCAGGAGGTCACTGGGTCAGCTTGCCCGTAAGGAAATGCGGTGCTCTCTTCACACAAGCTGGGCTTTGGTTTTCTCAGCTTCTCGATTGTTGACTGTCCATTCCAGAGCGAGTATGAATCGGCTTTAAGATTACCTGTGGCTGTTCTGACTCTCTCTTCCACCGAGCGAAGTCAGCCATTCTGCATCAGGCCCTCTGGCTGCAGACGGGGAAAGATGAGGTAGAAATGGTTAAGCTGTCTTCAAAGACATTTCACGCTAGTCCATTCTGCTTTAGTCTCTCTCCCTCCTTGCAGAGCCAGAAACTCTGGGTTCCAGTCCCACTTCAGGACTGGATGGTCAAGGAAAGTGAGTTGGTAACAATTGATTATCAACCTGAGAAGCCCTCCCCGGCTGCGGAGTGTCACCCACCACCCCCACCGCCCCCCCCCCGCCTCCAGCTGCAGACTGTGGTGAAGGCGACTCAGTTCCAGGAGAAGTTAGGAAATTATCCATAGTAGGAAGAATGTGGAGAGAGTATAAAGTAAAGGGAGAGCCTCTGAAGGAGGTGCAGGAACAGCGTCCTCGGTGTATACATACATAGGTCATTGAAGATGGCAGGGAATGTTGACTGAGCAGTTAGTAATGCATTTAGTATTTATTAATAGGAGCATTGTGTACAAGAGTAAGGAGGTCATTGTTGAACTTGTATAAGATACTAGTTATATTGCAAACAGTTCTGGGCGCCATACTTGAGGAAGGATAAGACCATAAGACATAAGAGCAGAAATTGGGCCATTCGGCCCATCGAGTCTGCTCCGCCATTCAATCATGGCTGATAAGTTTCTCAACCCCATTATCCCGCTTTCTCCCCGTAACCTTTGATTCCCTTACCAATCAAGAACCTATCTATCTCGGTCTTAAATACACTCAATGACCTGGCCTCCACAGCCTTCTGTGGCAATGAATTCCATAGATTCACCACTCTCTGGCTAAAGAAGTTTCTCCTCATCTCTGTTCTAAAAGGTCTTCCCTTTATTCTGTGGCTGTGCCCTCGGGTCCTAGTCTCTCCTACTAATGGAAACATCTTCCCCATGTCCACTCTATCCAGGCCTTTCAGTATTCTGTAAGTTTCAATCAGATCCCCCCTCATCCTCCTAAACTCCATCGAGTATAGACCCAGAGTCCTCAAACGTTCCTCATATGTTAAGCCTTTCATTCCTGGGATCGTTCTCGTGAACCTCCTCTGGACCCTCTTCAGGGCCAGCACATCCTTCCTGAGATACGGGGCCCAAAATTGCTCAGAATATTCTAAATGTGATCTGACCAGAGCCTTATAAAGCCTCAGCAGCACATCCCTGCTTTTATATTCTAGTCCTCTTGAAATAAATGCCAACATTGCATTTGCCTTCCTAACTACCGACTCAACCTGCAAGTTAACCTTGAGAGAATCCTGGACTAGGACTCCCAAGTCCCTTTGCACTCCAGATTTCTGAATTCTCTCCCCATTTAGAAAATAGTCTATGCCTCTATTCTTCCTAACAAACTGCATGACCTCACACTTCCCCACGTTGTATTCCATCTGCCACTTCTTTGCCCATTCTCCTAACCTGTCCAAATCCTTCTGCAGCCTCCCCACCTCCTCAATACTACCTGTCCCTCCACCTATCTTTGTATCATCTGCAAACTTAGCCAGGATGCCCTCAGTTCCTTCATCTAGATCATTAATGTATAAAGTGAAAAGTTGTGGTCCCAACACTGACCCCTGCGGAACTCCACTAGTCACCGGCCGCCATCCTGAGAAGGACCCCCTTATCCCCACTCTCTGCCTCCTGGCAGACAGCCAATCTTCTATCCATGCTAGTACCTTGCCTCTAACACCATGGGCTCTTATCTTTCTGAGCAGCCTCCCGTGCGGCATCTTGTCAAAGGCCTTCTGGAAGTCCAAGTAGATAACATCCATTGGCTCTCCTTTGTCTAACCTACTCGTTACCTCCTCAAAGAATTCTAACAGATTTGTCAGGCATGACCTCCCCTTGATGAAACCATGCTGACTTTGCCCGATTTTTACCATGCACTTCCAAGTATTCTGAAATCTCATCCTTAATAATGGACTCTAAAATCTTACCAACGACCGAGGTCAGGCTAATCGGCCTGTAATTTCCCGTCTTTTGCCTCACTCTCTTCTTAAACAGGGGGGTTACATTAGTGATTTTCCAGTCCTCTGGGACCCTCCCTGACTCCAGTGATTCCTGAAAGATCACCACTAACGCCTCCACTATCTCTTCAGCTATCTCCTTCAGAACTCTGGGGTGTAATCTATCTGGTCCAGGTGATTTATCCGCCTGGACCAGATGGATGTGAAGGCATTGGAGAGAGTACAGAGGAGATTCACAGGAATGATTCCCGGGATGAAGAACTGTGGCTATGAGGATAGATTGGAGAGGTTGGGAATGTTTTCCTTGGAGAAAAGATGCTGAGAGGAGACTTGATAGAGATATTCAAGATCCTGAGGGGTATGGACTGGGTAAATAGTGAGAAACTGTTCCCACTCAAGCGAACATCAAGAACTAGAGAGCACAGATTCAAAATAATTGGCAAAAGGAGTAAATGTGATGTGAGGAAATATTTTTTCACCCAGAGGCTGGTTGGAGTCTGGAACAAACTTCCTGAAAGGGTGGTGGAGGCAGGTTTGATCAAGGTATTGAAAAGGGAATTGGATTGCTACCTGAAAAGAGAGAATGTGCAAGGTGACAGGGATAAGGCAGGGGAATGGGACCAGGTGGAATGCTTTTTCAGAGAGCCAGTGCAGACTCGATGGGCTGAATGGCCTCCTCCTGCACGATAAGACACTGATACAGACATAACCATGCACTTTGTCTGCCTCATGTCTCATTCCCACCTACCTCTTAGCCCCAAATAAACCAAAGTCACCTTCCCACGTTTAAAAGTACCCTCCTCGCACCTCCTTGTTTTTAATGAGTGGGTTTTGTTTTATTCCAAGATATCCTCGACTGGCGGCCAGGAATCCAGAATCCAACACTGCCGGGAGTAACGTTTTCTCCAAGTTCTCGGCCTACATCAAGAACCCCAATCCTGGCATGAATGACAGTAGGTGGATCAGCTTTTCATCTCCGAGCAATGTGACCTGGAGTTAGACCAGATTGGGCTGGGGAATCTCTGAGATCAGTAGATCAGGTCTTTCCAGTTATTCAGGGATCTCATGTCAGCTCCAAGGCCCAATCTAGAACCTTGAACACAAAAGCTAACCCCATACTCTGTGATTGTTGCCAAAACCGATCAGGTTCACTAAGGATGAAGAGTCACCCGGAATCGAAACATTAACTCTCTCTCTCTCTCTCTCTCTCTCCCTTCCCAGATGCTGTCAGACCTGCTGAGTTTTTGCAGTATTTTTATATTTTTGTTTCTGGTTCACTAATGTCCTTTTTAGATGGGTGAACCCTTCCCTCTGAAATGACCTAGCAAGTTCAAGGAGTTTTTAAAATTCATTCATGGGATGCTGGCTGGACCCAGCATTTATTGCCCATCCCTAATTGCCCCTTGAGAAGGGGGTGGTGAGCTGCCTTCTTGAGCCATTGCAGTCCCTGTAGTGTAGGTACACCCACAGTGCTGTTAGGGAGTTCCAGGATTTTGTCCGTGTGGTGTAGGTACACCCACAGTGCTGTTAGGGAGGGAGTTCCAGGATTTTGTCCGTGTGGTGTAGGTACACCCACATTGCTGTTAGGGAGGGAGTTCCAGGATTTTGTCCATGTGGTGTAGGTACACCCACAGTGCTGTTAGGAAGGGAGTTCCAGGATTTTGTCCGTGTGGTGTAGGTACACCCACAGTGCTGTTAGGGAGGGAGTTCCAGGATTTTGTCCATGTGGTGTAGGTACACCCACAGTGCTGTTAGGGAGGGAGTTCCAGGATTTTGTCCATGTGGTGTAGGTACACCCACAGTGCTGTTAGGGAGGGAGTTCCAGGATTTTGTCCATGTGGTGTAGGTATACCCACAGTGCTGTTAGGGAGGGAGTTCCAGGATTTTGACCCGTGTGGTGTAGGTATACCCACAGTGCTGTTAGGGAGGGAGTTCCAGGAATTTGTCCGTGTGGTGTAGGTACACCCACAGTGCTGTTAGGGAGGGAGTTGCAGGATTTTGTCCATGTGGTGTAGGTACACCCACAGTGCTGTTAGGGAGGGAGTTCCAGGATTTTGACCCAGTGACAGTGAAGGAAGGGTGATATATTTCAGGATGATGAGTGACTTGGAGGGGAACTTCCAGGTGGTGGTGTTCCTATGTGTCTGCTGCCCTTGTCCTTCTAGATGGTAGTGGTGGTGGGTTTGGAAGGTGCTGTCGATGGAGCCTTGGTGAATGCCTGCAGTGCATCTTATAGACGGTACACACTGTGCTACAGTGTGTCAGTGATGGAGGGAGTGGATGTATGTGGATGTGGTGCTAATCAAGCGGAGCTGCTTTGTCCTGGATGGTGTCGAGCTTCTTGAGTGTTGTGGGAGCTGCACTCATCCAGGCAAGTGGGGAGTATTCCATCACACTCCTGACTTGTGCCTTGTAGATGGTGGACAGGCTTTGGGGAGTCAGGAGGTGAGTTACTCACCGCAAGATTTCTAGCTTCTGAAATAAAAACCGAAAGTGCTGGGAAAACTCAGCAGGTCTGGCAACATCTGTGGAGAGAGAAACAGAGTTGATGTTTCACATCTGTTTGACTTCTTCAGAGCTAAAGAGAAGTAGAGATGGATTTAATACTGTTGAAGAGGGGCTGGAGCAGCTGGATCAAGACAGAAGGTCAAGGATGGGTAGGAGCTAAGGAGATATTGACTAAGTTGCCATGGATACGAGACTAAGGTAAAGGCAGTGTTAAAGACTAAAGAAGGTGCTGATAGTGGCATAAAGGGAAGGAAGCAGGAGGTGTTACTGCTGTTCAGAGTGATTCTTTCTCACCTTTTAGTGTTGGAGAAGGGTCTGGTGAAATCCTTGCTGAAGCTGGATGAGTATTTGAACACGCCAGTACCTGAGGAAATTGATGAGAACAGCGCCGACGATGTGACCATCTCCAGCAGGAAGTTCCTGGACGGGAATCAGCTGACACTGGCCGATTGCAACCTCTTGCCCAAGCTCCACATTGTCCAGGTAAAAACTCCTCCGGTTATGAAGGGGCCTTGGAATTGGAGTGTTGTCAGAGCCATGACAGCACTGAAGGAGGCCACTTGGCCCATTGAATCCATGTGGCCCCATTCTATCCTTTGCTCTATCCCTGTGGCCCTGCAAGTTTACTTCCCTTGAGTACCAGCTCCATCTCTCTTTAGACATCATTCATCCTCTCTGCTTTCACCACCCTCGCAGGCAGCAAGTTCCTGGTCACTACCATTCACTGCGCAAAAAGAATTCTTCCTCCCATCTTCCTACCCCTTCCCACACCCCATCCCCCAATCTCTTGCCCAAAACCTTAACGCTGAGTCCCCTGGGAACTGTTTTTCTATGTCTACCTTATCCAGACCTGTCCCTTACCTAAATCTCTATCAAACCTCCCCTAATCTCCATTTTTCCAAGGAGAATGACACTGAGGAACTCCTGCAGTGATGTCCTGGATCTGAGGTGATCCATTGCCCTTTTTGTGTGGAGAGTTCTCACTGACCCTGGCTTCACTCGGACTGCCACACTCGATCATTTTAAAAAAAAAAAAAAATTCGTTCATAGGATGTGGGTGTCACCGGACTGGTCAGGCCAGTATTTATTACCCATCCCTTGTTCAGAGGGCAGGTAAGAGTCAACCACATTGCTGTGGGTCTGGAGTCACGTGTAGGCCAGACCAGGTAAGGAGGGCAGATTTCCTTCTCTAAAGGACATTAGTGACCCAGATGGGTTTTTTACAACAATCGACAATGGTTTTGCTGTCATTAGACTTTTGATTCCAGTTATTTTTTAATATCAAATTCAAATCCCACCATCTGCTGTGTTGGAATTCAAACCCTGGTCTCCACAGCATTACCCTGGGTCCCTGGGTTACCAGTCCAGTGATGATACCACTATGCAACCTCCCCTTAACATCAGGACCCTGCAGCCTTGATGTCAAGGGCAGTCACTCTCACCTCATCTCAGGAGTTCAGCTCTATTGTCCATGTTTGATCCAAGGCTGTAATGAGGTCAGGAGCTGAGTGACCCTGGAGGAATCCAAACTGAGCATCAGTGAGCAGGTTATTGCTAAGCAAGTGCTGCTTGATAGCACTGATGATGACCCCTTCCATTACTTTACTGATGATGGAGTAGTCCAATGGGGCGGTAATTGGCCAGGTTGGATTTGTCCTGCTTTTTGTTTACAGGATATACCTGGGCAATTTTCCACATAGCTGGGTAGATGCCAGTGTTGTAGCTGTACTGGAACAGCTTGCCTAGGGGCACAGCAAGTTCTGGAGCACAAGTCTTCAGTACTATTGCTGGAATATTATCAGGGCCCATAGCCTTTGCAGTATCCAGTGCCTTCAGCCGTTTCTTGATATCACACGGAGTGAATTGAATTGGCTGAAGACTGGAATCTGTGATGCTGGGGACCTCTGGAGGAGGCTGAGATGGATCATCCACTCGGTACTTCTGGCTGAAGATTGTAGCAAATACTTCAGCCTTGTCTTTTGCACTCGTGTTGTGCTGGGCTCCACCATCATTGAGGATGGGGATATTTGTGGAGCCTCGTCCTCCAGTGAGATGTTTAATTGTCCCCCACTATTCACGACTGAATGTAGCAGGACTGCAGAGCTTAGATCTGATCCGTTGGTTGTGGGATCGCTTAGCTCTGTCTGTCACTTGCTGCCTATGCTGTTTGCAAGTAGCCCTGTGTTATAGCTTCACCAGGTTGACGCCTCATTTTTAGGTATACCTGGTGCTGCTCCTGACACGCCCTCCTGCTCTCTTCATTGAACCAGGGTTGATCCCCTGGCTTGATGGTAATGGTAGAGTGGGGGATATGCTGGGCCATGAGGTTACAGATTGTGTTCGAGTACAATTCTGCTGCTGCTGATGGCCCACAGCGCCTCATGGATGCCCAGACTTGAGTTGCTTGATCTGTTTGAAATCTATCCCATTTTGCACGGTGGTAGTGCCACACAACACGATGGAGGATATCCTCAATGTGAAGGGGGGACTTTATCTCCATAAGGATGGTGTAGTTGGTGAGAATGAGGCCAAGTATGTTTTTCCCTCTAGTTGGTTCCCTTACCACCAGCTGCAGACCCAGTCTAGCAGCTATGTGCTTTAGGACTCAGCCAGTTCAGTCATTTGTGGAACTACCGAGCCACTCTTAGTGATGGACACTGAAGTCCCCACCCAGAGTACATTCTGCGCCTTTGCCACTCTCAGTGCTTCCTCCAAGTGGTGTTCAACAGGGAGAAGCACTGATTCAGCAGCTGAGGGAGGGTGGTATGTGGTAATCAGCAGGAGGTTTCCTTGCCCATGTTTGACCTGATGCCATGAGATTTCATGGGGTCGGAGTCAATGTTGAGGACTCCCAGGGCAACTCCCTCCCGACTGTATACCACTGTGTCCCCACCTCTGCTGTGTGTGTCCTGCTGGTGGGACAGGACGTACCCAGGGATGGTGTTGGTGGTGTCTGGGACATTATCTGTAAGATATGATTCCGTGAGGATGACTATGTCAGGCCGTTGATGACTAGTCTGTGAGACAGCTCTCCCAATTTTGGCACTAGCCCCCCAGATGTGAGGAAGGAGGACTTTGCAGGGTCGACAGGGCTGAATTTTGCTGTTGTTGTTTCTGGTACCTAGGTCAATGCCGGGTGGTCCATCCGGTTTCATCTTTTTTAGACTATAGCAGCTCGACACGAAAATTGGTGGTGTGGTAAATAGTGAGGAGGAAATCCTTGGATTACAGGACGATATAGATGGGCTGGTAAGATGGGCAGAGCAGTGGCAAATGGAATTTAATCCTGAGAAGTGTGAGGTGATGCATTTTAGGAGGACTAACATGACAAGGGAATACACAATGAATGGTAGGATTCTAGGAAGTACAGAGGATCAGGGGGACCTTGGTGTACATGTCCATAGATCCCTGAAGGCAGCACCACAGGTAGATAAAGTGGTTAAGAAGGCATATGGGATACTTGCCTTTATTAACCGAGGCATAAGAGCAGGGAGGTTATGCTGGTGCTGTATAAAATGCTAGTTAGGCCATAGCTGGAGCACTGTGTGCAGTTCTGGTCGCCACACTATAGGAAGGATGTGATTGCATTGGAGAGGGTGCACAGGAGATTCACCAGGATGTTGGCTGGGCTGGAGCGTTTCAGCTATGAAGAGAGACTGGATAGAGCTGGGGTTGTTTTCCTTAGAGGAGGGATGGCTGAGGGGGGACCTGAAAGAGATATTCAAGATTCTGAGGGACATAGATAGGGTAGATGGGAAGAAACTTTTCCCCTTAGCGGAGGTGTCAATAACCAGGGGGCATAGATTTAAGGTAAGGGGCAGGAGGTTTAGTGGGGATTTGAGGAAAATCTTTTTCACCCAGAGGAGGGTGGAATCTGGAACACACTGCCTGAGGGGGTGGTAGAGGCAGAAACTCTCACAACAATTCAGAAGTGTTTAGATGAGCACTTGAAACACGGCAGCCTGCACGAGCCACGGGCCAAGTACTGGAAAACGGGATTAGGATAGATAGGTGCTTGATGGGCAGAGGGGCTGGTCCTGTGCTTGTATAACTCTGACTCTATGATAGAACTGAGTGACTTGCTCGTCCATTTCAGAGTCGACCACATTGCTGAGGGTCTGGAGTCACATGTAGACCAGACAGGGTAAAGATGACAGATTTCCCTCCCTAAAGGGCATCAGTGAACCAGACGAATTTATACGACAATCAACAATAACTTTTGTGGCCAATTTCAATTACAGATTGAAATCTGGAAGTGAATTTAAATTCCACCAGCTGCCGTGATAGGATTTGAACCCACGTCCCCAGAGCGTTAACCTGGGCCTCTGGATTACTAGCCCAGTGACACTACCACCACCTCACCCTCTCCCCCGATAAACTACCAGCCGTTCAAAATGGCGACCACTTGTCCGTCAAGCTGCAGCATTCTCCGAGTCCCGACGTCTGAATGACGAGAAGGAGAGAGAAGGAATCAGGTTCCCGTGCTCCGGATCCCACTGCCGGGTGGGAACGCCTGTCCCCAGCTGCTGAAACATCTGTGGGCTGAGAACCGGCCTCTTCAGTCACGCAAAGACCCGGGGAAAGAACTCGCCAGCCTGAGTGAAAGCCATCCCCCGAAGCGAGGGACAGCCTGTGACTCAATGAGTTAAGCTCTGCATATCGTGGAAGCTTAAAACACCGGACAGACCATTCGGCCCATTGCTCCCGTGCTGGCTGTTTTTGGAGGAGCTTCAACTAGTTCCGCTCCCACCCCATTCCCTGCAGTTCCACCATAACCCTGCAATACTTTCCCCTTTTCAAGTACTTACCAGGTCCCCTTTCCGAAGCTATAATTGAATCATCTGCTTTCACCATTCCCGACCAAAGTGCCACTTGCTGCAGCCAGTAGTGCCTGCATTTGCTGCTCGTGCCTAATCACCTTTGAGGATGTGAGGCCCAGGTTAACGCTCTGGGGACCTGGGTTCAAATCCCACCACAGCAGCTGGTGGAATTTAAATCCAATGAACAGAACCTGTGATTGAAAGTCTAAAGCTGACCTGCATAAAGCATTGTCGATTGTTGTAAAAACCCATCTGGTTCACTGGTGTCCTTTTTACAGCACAGAATGATCTCTCAGGATAGCCATTATCCTTTTCCAACATCGAGCCTCCAGCCCAGTAAATAGGGCCCGAGCCATTTGCTCACCAGGCAATCTTGATGCTGAAATAGGCATCCAGCGGGATAATGGTGACTCTGATCAGATCGTTTCACGCTGTATCTCACACAGACTCATGAACAGGCCTAAGGCCGTCACTTTTGGCCCTGAAAAGTGCCCAGTCTACCTCCAGTTACCC
>NC_054485.1:112161108-112274463 GCF_017639515.1 Carcharodon carcharias
TCAGTGAGAGAGCTTCTCATTCTCCATAGCCCGGAGAATGTAGGCCTGGTCTACTTAATCTCTCCTCCTTGGCCAACCCTCCCATCCTGGGCCTGATCATTCGAAGGCCATCGAATAAGTTGAGGGGAAAGTCACTCACGTGCAATCGGGGGGTGATCTCCTGGGGTATAGACTGAGCGTAACGCTGGATTTGGGGGGGTGCAGGGAGTCTTACCCAGACTCGAGCTACCTGACCTGAGAGCGCTTGATGCTGACGCTGGGTCATTAAGACAGGAAGCCTTCCAGTCCCCATATCCCCCACCCCCTGCCCTTCACAAGGGGAAGGTTGTGAACACATCTCATTGGCTCGGTATTCCTGTGAACAGAATCAACTGAATGGGCCAATTAGAAAAGGAGGTTGTTGGCTGGGGTGAGGGCAGACGGAGGGGAGGGCAGAAAGAGGCACCAGTTCCACGGAAAAATAGGCCTTAAAGTCGGGATTTTGCCTGGAAATTTCCCTTTACACAGGAACACGAGCAGGAAGAGGCCATTCAGCCCCTCGAGCCTGCTCCGCCATTCAGTACGATTCTGGCCCTCACTCCACGTTCCTGCCTGTGCCCCTTAACCCTCGATTCCCTCGTCAATCAAAAACCTGCCTAACTCACCCTTGACCATATTCAACGGCCCAGCCTCCAGTGCTCTCTGGGGAAGAGAATTCACGGAGTTAACACCTCTCAGAGAGAGAGAGAGAGAGAGAGAGAGAGCGAGCGAGCTCCTCCCCAAATCGGCCTTAAATGGGCGACCCCATATTTGTGAAATTCTGCCCCCCCCCCTCCCAGGTCTAGATTCCCCCACGAAAGGAAGCACCCTCTGCCCAGTCAAGCCCACGTTTCGCTAAGATCACCTCTCACCCTTCAGACCGCCGATGGATTCAGGCCGGACCTGCTTGACCATCCCTCACAAGACAACCCCCGCCACCCCGCACTTGACTTGGCAGGTTCCTGGGATGAAGGGGGGGGGGTTGTGTTGTCTTGTGAGGGATGGTCAAGCAAGTTGGGCCTGTGTCCATCTTTGATGGTTTCTCTTCCTTTGCGAATGTTCCCCGAGAGGGCGAGTTTACAAAATTGCCCTTCCCCCACCTCGCCCCAGCGCGCCCCCCCCACCAAGCCAAGAGGGTTTTATGTCACTCCCGCTCATCCCCGACAAGGCCTCGGTCCATCAGAAAACAGGAGTCGCTATCGTCGGGGCAATTTCCACCGGCGATAGCGCCAGATGGAACAGTAGGTCCAGAGGTCGTGGGTTCATGACCCAGCCCTAGAGGCTGGGGCGTGTAATCTAGGCCCCAGCTCAGCACTGAGGGGGTGCTGCACTGTCGGAGGTGCTGTCCTGGTTTTGAGACGTTGAGGCCTCGTCGACCCTCCCTCGGTTCTGCAGTGTTACCTGGGGGTTGGGGCCTCTCTCTCTCTCGGAGCTGGCAACGATCAAGGGGTTTTTTTTCCCTTTTGCAGAGGGCGTCCGATGGAACCGAGGGATAAGGTGGGAAAGGTGAGGTGGAAAAACCAGCCGGGAGGTCAGGCCGAGGGGCCGAGTGGTCTCCACTTGCTCCGAATTCTTAGGCTCTGGTTGTGACCGAGTTGGAAAGTGCAGAGCGGAGGAGGTCAGGTGAGGGTGTGGATAGGCCCCGGGTGTGAGGACCCACTTGCAGTGATGGGGGAGTCAGTGCTGTAGCGGTAACACCCTGGACGAGTAATCCAGAGACTCTGGGGACATGGGTTCAAATCCCACCACAGCAGCTGGTGGAATTTAAATTATTTTAGTATATATCCGTTCACAGGATGTGGGAGTCTCTGGCTAGGCCAGAATTTATTGCCCATCCCTAATTACCCTTCTTCAGAGGGTATTTAAGAGTCAACCACGTTGCTGTGGGTCTGGAGTCACATGTAGGCCAGACCGGGTAAGGAGGCCAGTTTTCCATCCCTAATGGGGCAGTAGTGACCCAGATGGGTTTTTAAAACAATTGACAATAGTTCCATGGTCATCATTAAACTTTTAATTCCAGACATTTATTGAATTCAGATTTCAGAGTCTTCCACGGTGGGATTCGAGCCCCAGTCCCCAGCTTGTTACCCTGGCTCTCTGGGTTACTCGCCCATTGGCAATATCCCACCACACCCACCCCTCCCCCCATTACCCTGGCTCTCTGGGTTACTCGCCCATTGGCAATATCCCACCACACCCACCCCTCCCCCCATTACCCTGGCTCTCTGGGTTACTCGCCCATTGACAATATCCCACCACACCCACCCCTCCCCCCATTACCCTGGCTCTCTGGGTTACTCGCCCATTGGCAATATCCCACCACACCCACCCTCCCCCCAATACCCTGGCTCTCTGGGTTACTCGCCCATTGACAATTGTACCTCACACCCACCCCTCCCCCCAATACCCTGGCTCTCTGGGTTACTCGCCCATTGACAATTGTACCTCACACCCACCCCTCCCCCCATTACCCTGGCTCTCTGGGCTACTCGCCCATTGACAATTGTACCTCCACACCCACCCCTCCCCCCAATACCCTGGCTCTCTGGGCTACTCGCCCATTGACAATTGTACCTCCACACCCACCCCTCCCCCCAATACCCTGGCTCTCTGGGCTACTCGCCCATTGACAATTGTACCTCCACAGCCCCCACCACCTCCCACCCCAATTACTGAAACCTGGAGTTGAAAACTAGTCTTCTATGACCACAAATCCCTTTAGAGAAGGAAATCTGCTGTCCTTACCCGCTCTGGCCTACACGTGACTCCAGACCCACAGCAACGTGATTAACTCTTAACTGCCCTCAGAAATGGCCGAACAGGTCACTGAGTTCAAGGGCAATTAGGGATGGGCAATGAATGCTGCTCCTGCCAGTGATGCCCACAGCCCAGGAATGAATAAATAAAAGCAAATACCACAAGGTTCAATCAGTACCTGTGAACTGTAATGGCTGCTCCTTCACTGCCGCTGGATCAAACGCCTGGAGCTCCTGCCCTAACAGCAGGGTGGGTGTACCTACACCCCGTGTGCCTAACAGCAGGGTGGGTGTACCTACACCCCGTGTGCCTAACAGCAGGGTGGGTGTACCTACACCCCGTGTGCCTAACAGCAGGGTGGGTGTACCTACACCCCGTGTGCCTAACAGCAGGGTGGGTGTACCTACACCCCGTGTGCCTAACAGCAGGGTGGGTGTACCTACACCCCGTGTGCCTAACAGCAGGGTGGGTGTACCTACACCGTGTGTGCCTAACAGCAGGGTGGGTGTACCTACACCGTGTGTGCCTAACAGCAGGGTGGGTGTACCTACACCGGGTGTGCCTAACAGCAGGGTGGGTGTACCTACACCGTGTGTGCCTAACAGCAGGGTGGGTGTACCTACACCGTGTGTGCCTAACAGCAGGGTGGGTGTACCTACACCGTGTGTGCCTAACAGCAGGGTGGGTGTACCTACACCCCGTGTGCCTAACAGCAGGGTGGGTGTACCTACACCCCGTGTGCCTAACAGCAGGGTGGGTGTACCTACACCCCGTGTGCCTAACAGCAGGGTGGGTGTACCTACACCCCGTGTGCCTAACAGCAGGGTGGGTGTACCTACACCCCGTGTGCCTAACAGCAGGGTGGGTGTACCTACACCCCGTGTGCCTAACAGCAGGGTGGGTGTACCTACACCGTGTGTGCCTAACAGCAGGGTGGGTGTACCTACACCGTGTGTGCCTAACAGCAGGGTGGGTGTACCTACACCGTGTGTGCCTAACAGCAGGGTGGGTGTACCTACACCGTGTGTGCCTAACAGCAGGGTGGGTGTACCTACACCGTGTGTGCCTAACAGCAGGGTGGGTGTACCTACACCGTGTGTGCCTAACAGCAGGGTGGGTGTACCTACACCGTGTGTGCCTAACAGCAGGGTGGGTGTACCTACACCGTGTGTGCCTAACAGCAGGGTGGGTGTACCTACACCGTGTGTGCCTAACAGCAGGGTGGGTGTACCTACACCGTGTGTGCCTAACAGCAGGGTGGGTGTACCTACACCGTGTGTGCCTAACAGCAGGGTGGGTGTACCTACACCGTGTGTGCCTAACAGCAGGGTGGGTGTACCTACACCGTGTGTGCCTAACAGCAGGGTGGGTGTACCTACACCGTGTGTGCCTAACAGCAGGGTGGGTGTACCTACACCGTGTGTGCCTAACAGCAGGGTGGGTGTACCTACACCGTGTGTGCCTAACAGCAGGGTGGGTGTACCTACACCGTGTGTGCCTAACAGCAGGGTGGGTGTACCTACACCGTGTGTGCCTAACAGCAGGGTGGGTGTACCTACACCGTGTGTGCCTAACAGCAGGGTGGGTGTACCTACACCGTGTGTGCCTAACAGCAGGGTGGGTGTACCTACACCGTGTGTGCCTAACAGCAGGGTGGGTGTACCTACACCGTGTGTGCCTAACAGCAGGGTGGGTGTACCTACACCGTGTGTGCCTAACAGCAGGGTGGGTGTACCTACACCGTGTGTGCCTAACAGCAGGGTGGGTGTACCTACACCGTGTGTGCCTAACAGCAGGGTGGGTGTACCTACACCGTGTGTGCCTAACAGCAGGGTGGGTGTACCTACACCGTGTGTGCCTAACAGCAGGGTGGGTGTACCTACACCGTGTGTGCCTAACAGCAGGGTGGGTGTACCTACACCGTGTGTGCCTAACAGCAGGGTGGGTGTACCTACACCGTGTGTGCCTAACAGCAGGGTGGGTGTACCTACACCGTGTGTGCCTAACAGCAGGGTGGGTGTACCTACACCGTGTGTGCCTAACAGCAGGGTGGGTGTACCTACACCGTGTGTGCCTAACAGCAGGGTGGGTGTACCTACACCGTGTGTGCCTAACAGCAGGGTGGGTGTACCTACACCGTGTGTGCCTAACAGCAGGGTGGGTGTACCTACACCGTGTGTGCCTAACAGCAGGGTGGGTGTACCTACACCGTGTGTGCCTAACAGCAGGGTGGGTGTACCTACACCGTGTGTGCCTAACAGCAGGGTGGGTGTACCTACACCGTGTGTGCCTAACAGCAGGGTGGGTGTACCTACACCGTGTGTGCCTAACAGCAGGGTGGGTGTACCTACACCGTGTGTGCCTAACAGCAGGGTGGGTGTACCTACACCGTGTGTGCCTAACAGCAGGGTGGGTGTACCTACACCGTGTGTGCCTAACAGCAGGGTGGGTGTACCTACACCGTGTGTGCCTAACAGCAGGGTGGGTGTACCTACACCGTGTGTGCCTAACAGCAGGGTGGGTGTACCTACACCGTGTGTGCCTAACAGCAGGGTGGGTGTACCTACACCGTGTGTGCCTAACAGCAGGGTGGGTGTACCTACACCGTGTGTGCCTAACAGCAGGGTGGGTGTACCTACACCGTGTGTGCCTAACAGCAGGGTGGGTGTACCTACACCG
This sequence comes from Carcharodon carcharias, assembly GCF_017639515.1. Lineage (NCBI taxonomy): Eukaryota > Metazoa > Chordata > Chondrichthyes > Lamniformes > Lamnidae > Carcharodon > Carcharodon carcharias. The sequence continues at coordinate 112,166,563 of NC_054485.1, forward strand.
TGTGTGCCTAACAGCAGGGTGGGTGTACCTACACCGTGTGTGCCTAACAGCAGGGTGGGTGTACCTACACCCCGTGTGCCTAACAGCAGGGTGGGTGTGCCTAACAGCAGGGTGGGTGTACCTACACCGTGTGTGCCTAACAGCAGGGTGGGTGTACCTACACCGTGTGTGCCTAACAGCAGGGTGGGTGTACCTACACCGTGTGTGCCTAACAGCAGGGTGGGTGTACCTACACCGTGTGTGCCTAACAGCAGGGTGGGTGTACCTACACCGTGTGTGCCTAACAGCAGGGTGGGTGTACCTACACCATGTGTACCTAAGCCACATTAGCTCGTGCTATTGAGGGTAGCTGCTTTTCCTCTGTCAGCTGGAACACTCCATACAAGGTTCACCGAGGGAAAAGAAAGACACACCGTTTACAGCAAGGCTTTATTTAGCAATACAATTTTAAGTTCAACATTTCACACTCGACATCTCCCAAGTGCGAGGCAGTTTTAGTGAGGTTGGTTACTGTGGAAATGGGAAGAGTGCTGGGATCGATGCTGACATCACCATCACCCACAGCCACGGCACGATGTAACCACGGTGGTAGCTGCAAAGTCTTTCCTCATGGCCCCTGCTGTGTTCCCTCTTTCACCAGGCCCTGCCTCCCCCATTCCCCCCCAATCTGACACCACCAGCTCAGCCATTGGCCTAGAGGTTGACTCGCTCTTCCCCCCCCAATCGCCTTGCAAAGGGGTATCAATAAGTGAGTGTGCAAACGTTTAGCAGAGGGAGTACAGTGTGGGAATACATGAACCTGTCCTGCTTGGCAGGAGGAATGGAAAGGCCACACGTTATTTAAATGGACAGAGATTGCAGGACTCTGAGGTACCGAGGGATCTGGGTGTCCTGGTACATGAGTCAGGAAAGATTAGTATGCAGCTATAGTGAGTGATTAGGAAGGGAAATGTTGGTGTTTATTGAGAGGAGATTGGAATATAAATGTAGGGAAGTCTTGCTACAGCTGTACATGTGTTCCCACACCTGGAGCACTGGGTACAGCTGTACAAGTGTTCCCACAGCTGGAGCACTGGGTACAGCTGTACAAGTGTTCCCACACCTGGAGCACTGGGTACAGCTGTACAAGTGTTCCCACACCTGGAGCATTGGGTACAGCTGTACAAGTGTTGCCACACCTGGAGCACTGGGTACAGTTCTGGTGGCCCTTCCTTAAGGGGGGGTATATTTGCATTGGAGACAACTCAGAGAAGGTTCACTGGGCTTATCCCTGGGCTGAAGGGGGTTTGTCTTATGAGGAAAGGTTGAGTAGGTTGGGACTATAATCACTGGATTTGAAGAATGAGAGGTGATCTTATTGAAACAGGTAAGATTCTGAGGGGGTTTGACAGAGCAGTGCTGAAAGGATGGTTCCCCTCATGGGGGAATCTATAAAGGGGAAAACTCTCCGCTGGTTGGAGTCATATCCAGCGCAAAGGAAGATGGTTGTGGTTGTTGGAGGTCAATCATCTCATCTCTAGGACATCACTGCAGGAGTTCCTCAGGGTTGTGTCCTCGGCCCAACCATCTTCAGCTGCTTCATCAATGACCTTCCTTCCCTCATAAGGTCAGAAGTGGGGATGTTCGCTGATGGTTGCACAATGTTCAGCACCATTCACGACTCCTCAGATACTGAAGCAGTCCATGTCCAAATGCAGCAAGACCTGGACATTATCCAAGCTCGGGGCTGACAAGTGGCAAGTAACATTCACACCACACGAGTATCAGGCAATGATCATCTCCCACAAGAGAGAATTTAACCATCGCCCCCTGATGTTCAATGACATTACCATCACTGAATCCCCCACTATCAACATCCTGGAGGTTACCATTGACCAGAAACTGAACTGGACTAAGCAGCCCTGCATGACTGGTATCACATCCACAAACATTCACTCCCTCCACCACCGACGCACAGTAGCAGCAGTGTGTGTACCATCTACAAGATGCACTGCAGGAACTTACCAAGGCTCCTTAGAAAGCACCTTCCAAACCCACAAGCTCTACCATCTAGAAGGACAAGGGCAACAGAGACATGGGAACACCACCACTTGGAAGTTCCCCTCCAAGTCACTCACCATCCTGACTTGGAAATATATCGCCGTTCCTTCACTGTCGCTGGGTCAAAATCCTGGAACTCCCTCCTTAACAGCACCGTGGCTGTACCTACACCACACGGACAAAATCCTGGATCTCCCTCCCTAACAGCACGGTGGGTGTACCTACACCACAGGGACTGCAGCGGTTCAAGAAGGCAGCTCACCACCACCCTCTCAAGGGCATCTAGGGATGGGCAATAAATGCTGGGCCCAGCCAATGAAGCCCACATCCCATGAATGAATAAAAAAACTAGGGGCACAGCTTAAAAACAAGGTGTCTCTCATTTAAGTCAGAGATGGGGCGTTTCTTTTCTGATGACTGTAGCTTGTGGAGTGCTGTCTCCCAGCGAGCAGTGCAATCTGGGTCATTGGATATACTCAAGGTTGAGTTAAGACAGGTTTTTGATCGAAAGTGGAGTCGGGGTTAGTTGGGGGAGGGAGGTGGGGTGTGGGGGTAGACAGGAAAGTGGAGTTAGAGCCACAATCAGTTCCAACATGATCTTATTGAAAGGTGGAGCAGTCTCGAGGGGCTGAATGGCCTCGTCCTGCTCTGGTTTCTGATGTTCTTGTGTAACTGTTCACCTTGAATGTTGGGAAGTACTCTTTACGTCTGGTGGGGTGGGGTGGGAGGGGTTTTGGTGGCAATTAAAGCTACCCTGGGTCTCTTCATACACCAGTTATCAATCAAGCATTTGCTGAGTGTTTATTTTTTGTGGTGAATTGACATCCTGAAGGTGTTTTAGGAGTTAAAGACGCCATGTTGCTGCACCGGTAATAAATGGTGCTAAGGATTCAGTGCAACGATGGCCTAGTAAATTAGGCTGTGGCTTGTCCACATGAGGAGCAGACACACTGGGGTGAACCAGCCAAGGTAGTCTGACCTTTGAGTGACCTAAATGTAGCACGAGTTGGCATCTTTTGGTGTTTTGGGGTGGGGGGTGGACGGTGTGGGGAGGTAGGGAGGGAGTAAAGCAGAATCCAGTGGAGAAATCGGGATGATTCTTTTTCTGCTGGGAGAGGGTGGGCCTCTTGGGATAAACGTGCCGGGAATGGGCAGACAGGTGGGAGATGGAACTTAGTGAAGTGTGTGGTGGGGGACTTGGGCAGAAGACACAGGGAGAGACGATACAGACTTGATGGCGGGTCTGAGAGCGTGCAGGAACAGAGGGACCCGGTGTGGGGGGTGTTCCTGTGCGGTGATCTTTGAAGGGTAACTATGAGTCTCTCAAGATGGACGGAAGTTGGTGTCCCTTCCATTCCCCACGAGGAGGTCTGGTCACTGGAGCTGTGGGAATTCTCTGCCATTTCTATACCTCAGTGAGTCCCGGTTCCCCAATGGTCCAGTGAGATTGGTGATTGGTAAAGTGAGTGGGTAATACCCCTGTCTCTCCAGGGCTTGTTACCCCCCGATTACACATCCAGCTGTGAGGTGGGGTGGGAGGGCTGCTGCATTGCTCACTCCCCACTGGCAATTGGTCCCAAATGGTCCATCATCATGTTCTGGTGATCTTGGGGATTGACTGGCCAGGAGTAGCCAGTAAGCCTGAGGCCTGCCAACCACCCTAAAAAAGGGGAGGTTCTACCTTCAATGGGTGGCAGCCAGCGATTTCCTGGCAGAGTTGTCAGGTGGCCGAGGGACAAGTGACCCCCGACCCTCTCGAACGGTGAAGAGGAAAGTCAGTTACCATCTATCAAGAACCCGGCAGCCCTCAAGGGTGGTACGATGGGCATAAGCAGGTGCCCCTTCCCCACCCTGGGGACTGTTCAGCAGCGGAATCGCCGGCGATGAGGACAAGGGGTCACTTCACAGGAACCGGGAGAGTTTTCCTTAATGACCCCCATTTGTCGGATCTCCAAAGGGTTGGGTAAGGAGTTACGTAGGCTGCCTCCTCGCAGGTGTAGAGTAGGGTAGCATTTGTGACATTGGCATTGTGTTTGTTCTTGATGCTTGAGCGTAGATGTATGTTTAACCAATAACATATCACAGTCAAGTGGTGACATTAGGGTAAATGTCTCCACACTTCTGGGCAGCCAACCTGGACCAGCTCTGCCCTTTGTGAGCTCCTCGCTTGGCTGAACCCATGGAACTAATGGTTGTATTCGTACAAGATTGTGCCCTGGTCCTCCACACAGCCCGCTGGCCCCTCCCCCATCCGGCTGTGCTCCATCCTGGAGAATGAGTGATGTAAGGACTCCGATTAGGCACTCATGTGAGTGTTTCCAGTGGCAGGACATGTTGAGAGAGTGATGAGCAAAGTAAACGGGATTGTGGGCTTCAGAAAAAGCGGAATTGAGGACAAAAGCAGGGCAGTTACGTTGAGTCTTTATGAAGCTCTGATTAGGTCCCCAACTGGAATATTGTGTCCAGTTCTGGTCACCACACTTCATTGAAAAGACACGTGGGTCCCTGAGAGGGTGCGGAGGAGGTTTACCAGAGGGATGGGGCGGATTTTAGCTACAAGGTTAGGCTGGAGAAGCTGGGATTGTTCCCCATGGAGCAAAGGAGATTGAGAGGAGATTTAATTGAGGTGCACAAGATCAGGATGGGTTTAAATGAGGCAGAGAAACACTGTTCCCATTTGGTGATGATACAGGGACTTGGGGGGCATAGATTTAAGATTTTGGGCAAGGGATGTGGGGTGGGGGGGATAGGGTGGGGTGTGAGGAGGAATGGAGAGCGGTAATGATCTGGAACTCGCCACCCACGAGGGAGGTGGAAGGGGAGACTTGCAGAAGGAGACTGGCTGAGCACTTGATGGACATTAACGTGCAGGGATATGGGGATAGAGCGGGAGAATGGGACTGACTGGATTGTTCTACAGAGGGTGGGTATGGACTCGATGGGCCGAATAGCCGCCTGTGCTAGCACGATTCCATGAGGCGTGTGGGAGAACAGGATGCGGTAAAATAGAAGCTGGTGAGCTGGTTTTTGCTGGTTAGGTTGGAAAGGAAGGAGGGGTACAGTCTGAGAGAGAGATAGAGAGAGAATGGATCACCGAAAGCAGGGGTCAGAGCTGGATTCTGCTCAGTGGCTGTTCCCCAGTCCGATGGTTCCTCGCTCACCCTTCCAACCCCACCTCCCCACCAGTCCAGGAATGAACGACAAATGTCCAAGACACTGTCTCCGATGATAGTTCTTGGGAACACCCATACCAACATTGGAGAAGAGACTCTTCCTGAGAAATAAGACTCTCCAAATACCTTCGTCTAAACAGTTGGAGAAATATCGCAGACGGTTTTAATGAAAAAAACGGCTGGTTAATTGACAACATCAACAACAACTTGTATTTATGTAGCACCCCTAACATCCTTCACGGAACCGTTAGAAAGCACACGTGATAGTGAGCTGCGTAAGGAGATACTAGGGCCAAAGCTTAGTCAATGAGGTCAGGCTTAAGGTGTGTGTTTAAGGTACAGAGAGAAATGGAGAGGTTTAAGGGAGGGAATTCCAGAGCTCAGGGCCCAGGCACAGCCCCCAATGCCAGAGAGATTAAAACTGGGGCATGGTCAAGAGGTCGGAATTGGGGAAGGGTAGAGACCCCGGAGGGCCGTGGGGTCAGAGGAGATTACGGAGATAGGGAGGGGCAAGGCCACGAGGGACTTAAAAAAAGGGCAGGAATTTTAAAATCGAGTCATTGCACCATAAATGGGAGCCAATTGGACAATGAGGAGGCTGCTTGCTTTCCAATTGGACAATGAGCAGGCTGCTTGCTTTCCAATTGGACAATGAGGAGGCTGCTTGCTTTCCAATTGGACAATGAGGAGGCTGCTTGCTTTCCAATTGGGTAATGAGGAGGCTGCTTGCTTTCCAATTGGGTAATGAGGAGGCTGCTTGCTTTCCAATTGGACAATGAGGAGGCTGCTTGCTTTCCAATTGGACAGTGAGGAGGCTGCTTGCTTTCCAATTGGCCGGGGGGAAAGCATTGCCCCATGATGATGGAAGGGTAGGTGACCAATGGCAGGAGGAGGGCGGAGGTTGGAGGGGTCATGGTGGGGGGGGGTGGGGAATGGGCCATTTGCAGTCAGCACAGTCATATGATGAAACCACACCCCCTCCCCCAAAGAATACGTCCCCCAGGATCAGTGGATTTCTGCTGGATAAGAGGGTAAAACGATGTGGGCAGTGAGGCAAGTCAGCCACGATGCTATTGAATGGCAGAACAGGCTGGAGGGCTGAATGGCCTCCTGCTGTACCCCCACTTGCCGGCTTGGAAGTTGTTCCTCTGACAGGCGTCTCTCCTGACCTGATGTGGGTCAGGGTGAGTTTGCAATGTGCATGTTTGGGTTTTCCTTTAAACTTTGTTCTTGGTTTTACAGCTGACCTGAATTAGGGGCTGTGCCTGATTTATCCCAATTTTGTTGATTTGGTTTTCATTTAAAAGATTATCAACTGAACGAGCCTGTCCCCCCCACCCCACCCCACCCCCCCCCACGGTGCACCCCTGGGTACAGCAGGGGGAGAGGGTGGGGGGGTGCTGGTGGAGAGCGGGGGCACAAACAAACAGCGAGACAAAGGCAGCAATGAAGCAGAGGCCTCCCACCCCCTCAAAAGTTGGTCCCTGTAGCCTCCCAGGTGGGGTGGCTTTTGCCGCACAAGGAGATAAGGGGAAATGGGGGGGGGGGGGGTGCCGAGAGATTTGAATGGGGATTTACACATCAGTTGTGGACTTACAGAATGGCAGCGCTGTGGGTGTGCCTACAGCACAGGGACTGCAGCGGGTCTAAGCAGCTGGCTCACCCCCACCTTCTCAAGGGGCATTAAATGCTGGTCTAGCCAGCGACACCCACGTCTCATGAATGAATTTTTAAAAATGTGGGCCAGACCGGGTAAGGAGGGCAGATTTCCTTCACTAAAGGACATTAGTGACCCAGATGGGTTTTTATAACAATCGGCACAGGTTCCATGGTCATTTTAGACTTATAATTCCAGGTTTTTTATTGAATTGAAATGCCACCGTCTGCCGGTGGTGGGATTTGAACTCAGGTGCCCAGAGCATTACCCCTGGGTCTATGGGTTACTAGCCCAGTGACAATACCATTAGCTCCCATAATGAATGCTTTATAGAAAGGGCCAGGCTCGGAGGGATGAACGAGTGATCTCATGTTCCCTCTACCCACCTCCCCAGCTCCCCCTCCCTCCCCACTCCCGCTGTCGCACCGAGGATGGAGACACAGTTGTTGTGGGGCCCCGAGAGGGCTCAGCAGGAGGAAAGGCCAAGGGTCAGCAGCACAGCCGGCCAGACGCTGAGGGCCAGGGAGGGAGTCACGCCAGGCGTCTGGTTGCACAGGTCGCTACTGCAGCAGGTGTTGTTGTAGGTGAACACGATGCCCATCGCCGTCTTGGTCCCACACACGCCGCAGAGCGAGGTCGGAGCACAGCCCTTCTCATACAGAACCAGCCTCTGGCTTCCTGTTTTCAGAAAAGGAAACCACACAAGAGTTGACGGAGCTGGACAGCAGCAAACTGCTCCATGACCCGTTAACGGAGAAAATCCCTCAACGGACTGCGGGCGGGAGCTGGACTTGGAGCCGCGTGCTGAGGCTGTTGACTAAACTCTGGGCCAGTGAGGCAGGGAGGAGAGAGAGAGGGGCGGAGAGGTTTGGGGAGGGAATCCCAGAGCCCGCAGACCAGGCAGCTGAAGGTACAGCGGCCGAAGGGGCAGGATTGAAAATCAGGATCAGCCAGAAGCTGGAATTAGATCAGACGCTGTCCTTTCCCCCTCTGGGACTGAGTGGGACAGTGGGTCAGACACTGTCCCCCTCTGGGACTGGGTGGGACAGTGGGTCAGACGCTGTCCTTTCCCCCTCTGGGACTGGGTGGGACAGTGGGTCAGACGCTGTCCTTTCCCCCTCTGGGACCGGGTGGGACAGTGGGTCAGACACTGACCTTTCCCCCTCTGGGACTGGGTGGGACAGTGGGTCAGACGCTGTCCTTTCCCCCTCTGGGACCGGGTGGGACAGTGGGTCAGACACTGACCTTTCCCCCTCTGGGACCGGGTGGGACAGTGGGTCAGACGCTGTCCTTTCCCCCTCTGGGACTGGGTGGGACAGTGGGTCAGACGCTGTCCTTTCCCCCTCTGGGACTGGGTGGGACAGTGGGTCAGACACTGACCTTTCCCCCTCTGGGACTGGGTGGGACAGTGGGTCAGACACTGTCCTTTCCCCCTCTGGGACTGAGTGGGACAGTGGGTCAGACGCTGTCCTTTCCCCCTCTGGGACTGGGTGGGACAGTGGGTCAGACACTGTCCTTTCCCCCTCTGGGACTGAGTGGGACAGTGGGTCAGACACTGTCCTTTCCCCCTCTGGGAGCGGGTGGGACAGTGGGTCAGACTCTGTCTATGTTCTCGCTGGGAGTGGGTCCTTCACTTTTTTGAGACTGAAGTCCTTACCTTTCTTGCCGACTGCTCTGCTCAGTAGGCAGGTCTCGGTGGGTTGACACATGCGTGGGAACTTGAGACAATCTCTCTTGGTCAGGGAGGGGAAGATGCACGTGTAGCACATGAGGGTCTCTCCTGAAAAGCAGACAGAGTTGATTGTGTCAGACGCAGCGTGACAGCCGCTGATGGAGGTGAGCAGCACTGAAACCATGGTAATAACAGAGTGTGTCTGTGAGCTTCAGCTCAGGAGCTTCTGCCCTGACTGTGAATTTCCCCTCCCTACACTCAGATTCCTGCCCTGCTCATTCTGGAGCCTGACGGTACCGCTATACCAGCCCTGTGACTGCCCCACGTTCAGCTGCCTGAACTTGCACTCGGAGGCCCGTGCGTCCAGGTCCCATGTCTCAGCAGTGCCGAGGGAGTGCTGCACTGCCTGTGGTGCGCTCTCCTGGGTGGGATGTGCCATTCCCGGCGCGTCTCGTCTCATTGATAACGCATTCCCGGGATACAGGCAGGATCACCGGCCTGTGATTTTCCCAGTCCCTCCCCCCGCCCCTCCCCTCACCCTACCATCACCCTGGGCCCTCAGTAATCCGGGCGCCACGCTTAAAGCAGCCCCTGCACAGACCCAGCTCTCTCTGAGGGATCAGAAACTCCCAAAGGGAGGAAATGTGCTGCCCACCCCCCCCCACCCCCCCCCACAAATGGACACAGTGGAGGTCCCATTGTGAAGTCCACTACCTGCCCCCCCTCTGCTCTGGGCAAAGACCAGCCAGCAAGGTCACCAATCCAGCGAGGGAGGTGCTGGTCAACGCCAAGACCCTGTATAAGGAGGACAGCACAAGAGGATGAATGGTCTCCTCCATTCCGCCAGGGTAAGTCACTCTTCTCTCAACCCTCCCACCCACAAACCCATCGCACACCCGCCGGACCCTCACTCACGGCCGGTTCAAGGGACATCACCATTCCCTGTCTCTCTCACACCCACCTTCATCGTCCTCAACCCCTCCATGGCACCGCTCACCACCCACCCACGCCAGGCATCCTTATCACCTTGCCGCACCCTCTCCATCTGTATCCATGCCGGACACGGTAGCACGTCAACAACAGGGAGAGGTCGCAGACTGGTGCAGGAAGCTGACCTCAAGGTCCTCACAGTCTTTGAAGACAGGGCCACCCAACTGGTCCACGGTGATCTGGAGCGTTCCGGTTCGGACGGTGAGGTCAGTGCCGCTCAACCAGGTTAGGATCCGGCAGTGCAACTTCCATCAGTCAGCCGTTTGAGGAGTCAGCTCCCCCTGCTCCACAGTCCCCTGCCACAAACGCATTATTGCCCCTGGCTTTCACAGGCACATCTGGGACGCAGCTGAGGTGGGGGGGTGGGGGGGGTAGGGTTCCATGAGCCAAGTCCTCAACTCAAACCCTGAAGATACCTCGGAAGAGGAATCTGATGACACCCTAACTGAAGACCCATCCCAGCGTTCACCTCACCCACACCCTCACCAGCGCAGAGACACACATCTCGGTGGGACCTAGCATTAGAGTAGCCTCGGGGGTCACAGTCTGGAGAGCCGGCAGTGCCAGGGACTTCCCAGGTTTCCAGCACCCAGAGGCCGGCCGGAGGCCAGAAACCTGCTGGGTCCGAACCAGATGAGGAGCCTCTGGACTCGATCGTACCTCAGTTGCTGGAGCTGCAAAGGCAAGCTCAGGAACATCAGGAAGGGATGTCCGCTGCACTCCTCAGATTGCAGGGACACAATGGAGGAGTCTGTCCATCATCAGACTGAGGTGATAGCGCCGGCATTGCCAACGCACCGAGGGCAACACTGGCAGGAGCAGATGATCGTAAACTGGTGTCATGATGGTGGGAAACTGATCTTTGGCCTTCTCACCATTTTGTTCTCGCCCTCTCAAACAAATCCCCCCCTTCCAACGACCCCACCCCACACCCAATGACCCACCGCACCACAAACAACCCACCCCACCCCCCAACCACCCCATCCCACCCGCAAACAACCCCAACCCATCCGCAATGAATCCATCCCACCCCCAAAGACCCACACCACCCACAACGACCCACCCTACCAATAACAACCACCACACCCCCAACCCCCAACGACCCACCTGGAGACCCAGCCCCAATGGGCAGGGAGAATCCCAGACATTGTGGTGTAGGTACACCCACATCGCTGTTAGGGAGGGAGTTCCAGGATTTTGTCCATGTGGTGTAGGTACACCCACAGTGCTGTTAGGGAGGGAGTTCCAGGATTTTGTCCATGTGGTGTAGGTACACCCACAGTGCTGTTAGGGAGAGAGTTCCAGGATTTTGTCCTGTGTGGTGTAGGTACACCCACATCGCTGTTAGGGAGGGAGTTCCAGGATTTTGTCCATGTGGTGTAGGTACACCCACAGTGCTGTTAGGGAGGGAGTTCCAGGATTTTGTCCATGTGGTGTAGGTAAACCCACAGTGCTGTTAGGGAGGGAGTTCCAGGATTTTGTCCGTGTGGTGTAGGTACACCCACAGTGCTGTTAGGGAGGGAGTTCCAGGATTTTGTCCATGTGGTGTAGGTACACCCACAGTGCTGTTAGGGAGGGAGTTCCAGGATTTTGTCCGTGTGGTGTAGGTACACCCTCAGTGCTGTTAGGGAGGGAGTTCCAGGATTTTGTCCATGTGGTGTAGGTACACCCACAGTGCTGTTAGGGAGGGAGTTCCAGGATTTTGTCCCTATGGTGTAGGTAGACCCACAGCGCTGTTAGGGAGGGAGTTCCAGGATTTTGTCCGTGTGGTGTAGGTACACCCACAGTGCTGTTAGGGAGGGAGTTCCAGGATTTTGTCCATGTGGTGTAGGTACACCCACAGTGCTGTTAGGGAGGGAGTTCCAGGATTTTGTCCATGTGGTGTAGGTACACCCACAGCGCTGTTAGGGAGGGAGTTCCAGGATTTTGTCCATGTGGTGTAGGTACACCCACAGCGCTGTTAGGGAGGGAGTTCCAGGATTTTGTCCATGTGGTGTAGGTACACCCACAGCGCTGTTAGGGAGAGAGTTCCAGGATTTTGTCCATGTGGTGTAGGTACACCCACAGCGCTGTTAGGGAGGGAGTTCCAGGATTTTGTCCATGTGGTGTAGGTACACCCACAGCGCTGTTAGGGAGGGAGTTCCAGGATTTTGTCCATGTGGTGTAGGTACACCCACAGTGCTGTTAGGGAGGGAGTTCCAGGATTTTGTCCATGTGGTGTAGGTACACCCACAGCGCTGTTAGGGAGGGAGTTCCAGGATTTTGTCCATGTGGTGTAGGTACACCCACATCGCTGTTAGGGAGGGAGTTCCAGGATTTTATCCGTGTGGTGTAGGTACACCCACAGCGCTGTTAGGGAGGGAGTTCCAGGATTTTGTCCATGTGGTGTAGGTACACCCACAGTGCTGTTAGGGAGGGAGTTCCAGGATTTTGTCCGTGTGGTGTAGGTACACCCACAGTGCTGTTAGGGAGGGAGTTCCAGGATTTTGTCCGTGTGGTGTAGGTTCACCCACAGTGCTGTTAGGGAGGGAGTTCCAGGAATTTGTCCATGTGGTGTAGGTACACCCACAGTGCTGTTAGGGAGGGAGTTCCATATTTTGTCCATGTGGTGTAGGTACACCCACCGTGCTGTTAGGGAGGGAGTTCCAGGATTTTGTCCATGTGGTGTAGGTACACCCACAGCGCTGTTAGGGAGGGAGTTCCAGGATTTTGTCCGTGTGGTGTAGGTACACCCACAGTGCTGTTAGGGAGGGAGTTCCAGGATTTTGTCCATGTGGTGTAGGTACACCCACAGCGCTGTTAGGGAGGGAGTTCCAGGATTTTGTCCGTGTGGTGTAGATACACCCACAGTGCTGTTAGGGAGGGAGTTCCAGGATTTTGTCCATGTGGTGTAGGTACACCCACATCGCTGTTAGGGAGGGAGTTCCAGGATTTTATCCGTGTGGTGTAGGTACACCCACAGTGCTGTTAGGGAGGGAGTTCCAGGATTTTGTCCATGTGGTGTAGGTACACCCACAGTGCTGTTAGGGAGGGAGTTCCAGGATTTTGTCCATGTGGTGTAGGTACACCCACAGTGCTGTTAGGGAGTGAGTTCCAGGATTTTGTCCGTGTGGTGTAGGTACACCCACAGTGCTGTTAGGGAGGGAGTTCCAGGATTTTGTCCATGTGGTGTAGGTACACCCACAGTGCTGTTAGGGAGGGAGTTCCAGGATTTTGTCCGTGTGGTGTAGGTACACCTACAGTGCTGTTAGGGAGGGAGTTCCAGGATTTTGTCCATGTGGTGTAGGTACACCCACAGTGCTGTTAGGGAGGGAGTTCCAGGATTTTGTCCGTGTGGTGTAGGTACACCCACAGTGCTGTTAGGGAGGGAGTTCCAGCATTTTGTCCATGTGGTGTAGGTACACTCACAGTGCTGTTCGGGAGGGAGTTCCAGGATTTTGTCCTGTGTGGTGTAGGTACACCTACAGCGCTGTTAGTGAGGGAGTTCCAGGATTTTGTCCTGTGTGGTGTAGGTACACCCACAGTGCTGTTAGGGAGGGAGTTCCAGGATTTTGTCCATGTGGTGTAGGTACAACCACAGCGCTGTTAGTGAGGGAGTTCCAGGATTTTGTCCTGTGTGGTGTAGGTACACCCACCGCGCTGTTAGGGAGGGAGTTCCAGGATTTTGTCCTGTGTGGTGTAGGTACACCCACAGTGCTGTTAGGGAGGGAGTTCCAGGATTTTGTCCGTGCGCTGTATGTACACCCACAGTGCTGTTAGGGAGGGAGTTCCAGGATTTTGACCCAGCGACATTGAAGGAACGGCGATATATTTCCAAGTCAGGATGGTGAGTGACTCGGAGGGGAACTTCAAGTGGGTGGTGTTCCAATCTATCTGCTGCCCTGGTCCTTCTAAATGGCAGGGATCGTGGTTAAAATAACAAACCCCTAACTGTAATACTGTGTAAAATAACAAACCCCTAACTGTAACACTGTGTAAAGTAACAAAACCCTAACTGTAACACTGTGTAAAATAAGAAACCCCTAACTGTAACACTGTGTAAAGTAACAAAACCCTAACTGTAATACAGTGTAAAATAACAAACCCCTAACTGTAACACTGTGTAAAGTAACAAAACCCTAATTGTAACACTGTGTAAAGTAACAAAACCCTAACTGTAATACAGTGTAAAATAACAAACCCCTAACTGTAACACTGTGTAAAGTAACAAAACCCTAATTGTAACACTGTGTAAAGTAACAAAACCCTAACTGTAATACTGTGTAAAATAACAAATCCCTAACTGTAACACTGTGTAAAGTAACAAAACCCTAACTGTAATACTGTGTAAAATAACAAACCCCTAACTGTGACACTGTGTAAAATAACAAACACCTAACTGTAATACTGTGTAAAATAACAAACCCCTAACTGTGACACTGTGTAAAATAACAAACACCTAACTGTAATACTGTGTAAAATAACAAAACCCTAACTGTAACACTGTGTAAAGTAACAAAACCCTAACTGTAACACTGTGTAAAATAACAACCCCCTAACAGTAACACTGTGTAAAGTAACAAAACCCTAACTGTAACACTGTGTAAAATAACAAACCCCTAACTGTAATACTGTGTAAAATAACAAACCCCTAACTGTAACACTGTGTAAAATAACAACCCCCTAACAGTAACACTGTGTAAAGTAACAAAACCCTAACTGTAACACTGTGTAAAATAACAAACCCATAACTGTAACACTGTGTAAAATAATAAACCCCTAACTGTAAAACTGTGCAAAGTAACAAAACCCTAACTGTAACGCTATGTAAAATAACAAAACCTTAACTGGAACAATGTGTAAAATAACAAACCCCTAACTGTAACACTGTGTAAAATAACAAACCACTAACTGTAACACTGTGTAAAGTAACGAAACCCTAACTGTAATACTGTGTAAAATAACAAACCCATAACTGTAACACTGGGTAAAATAACAAAACCCTAACTGTAATACTGTGTAAAATAACAAACCCTTAACTGTAACACTGTGTAAAGTAACAAAACCCTAACTGTAATACTGTGTAAAATAACAAACCCTTAACTGTAACACTGTGTAAAGTAACAAAACCCTAACTGTAATACTGTGTAAAATAACAAACCCCTAACTGTAATACTGTGTAAAATAACAAACTCCTAACTGTAACATTGTGTAAAATAACAAAACGCTAACTGTAACACAGTGTAAAGTAACAAAACCCTAACTGTAATACTATGTAAAATAACAAACTCCTAACTGTAATACTGTGTAAAATAACAAACCCCTAACTGTAACACTGTGTAAAGTAACAATCCCATAACTGAAACGCTGTGTAAAATAAAAATCCCCAACTATAACACTGTGTAAAATAACAAAATCCTAACAGTAACCTGTGTAAAATAAAAAACTCCTAACTGTAACACTAGGTAAAATAACAAACACCTAAATGTAACACTGCGTAAAATAACAAACCCCTAACTGTAACACTGCGTAAAATAACAAACCCGGAACTGTAACACTGTGTAAAATAACCAATCCCTAACTGTAATACTGTGTAAAATAACAAAAACCTAATAGTAACACTTTGTAAAATAACAAACCCCTAACTATAACACTGGGTAAAATAACAAACACCTAACTGTAACGCTGTGTAAGATAACAAACTCCTAACTGTAATACTGTGTAAAATAACAATATCCTAACTGTAACACTGTGTAAAATAACAAGCCCGTTAATATAACACTGGGTAAAATAACAAACCCATAACTTTAATGCTGTTTAAAATCACAAACCCTAACTGTAACGCTGTGTAAAATAACAAACTCCTAACTGTAATACTGTGTAAAATAACAAATCCCTAACTGTAACACTGTGTAAAATAACAAACCCATAACTTTAATGCTGTTTAAAATCACAAACCCTAACTGTTATACCGTGTAAAATAACAAACTCTTAACTGTAATACTGTGTAAAATAACAAACCCCTAACTGTAATACTGTGTAAAATAACAGATTCCTAACTGTAACACTGTGTAAAATAACAAACTCCTAACTGTAATACTGTGTAAAATAACAAACCCCTAACTGTAATACTGTGTAAAATAACAGATTCCTAACTGTAACACTGTGTAAAATAACAAACTCCTAACTGTAATACTGTGTAAAATAACAAACCCCTACTGTAACACTGTGTAAAATAACAAACCCCTAACTGTAACACTGTGTAAAATAACAAACCCGTTACTGTAACGCTGTGTAAAATAACTAACCCATAACTTTAATGCTGTTTAAAATCACAAACCTTAACTGTAACGCTGTGTAAAATAACAGATTCCTAATTGTAACACTGTTTAAAATAACAAACCCCCTAACTGTCACACTGTGTAAAATAACAAACCACTAACTGTAACGCTGTGTAAAATAACGGATTCCTAATTGTAACACTGTGTACAATAACAAACCACTAACTGTAACACTGTGTAACATAACAACCCACCTAACTGTAACACTGTGAAGATAACAAACCCCTAACTGTAACACTGTGTAAAATAACAACCCACCTAACTGTAACACTGTGTAAAATAACAACCCACCTAACTGTAACACTGTGTAAAATAACAACCCACCTAACTGTAACACTGTGAAGATAACAAACCCCTGACTGTAACACTGTTTAAAATAAAAAAAATCCCTCACTCTAATACTGTGTAAAATAACAAACCCCTAAGTGTAACGCGGTGTAAAATAACAAACTTCTAACTGTAACACTGTGTGAAATAAAAAAAACTTAACTGCAAAACTGTGTAAAGTAACAAACACCTAACTGTAACACTGGGTAAACTAACACACCCCTAAATGTAACACGGTGTAAAATAACAATCCCCTAACTGTAACGCTGTCCAAAATAAAAATCCCCTAACTGTAACACCGCGAAAAATAACAAACTCCTAACGGTAGCACAGTGTAAAATAACAGACACGGAACTGTAACACTCTGTAAAATAACCAATCCCTAACTGTAAAGCTGTGTAAAATAGCAAAACCCTAACTGAAACACTGTGTAAAATAACAAAACCCTAACTATAACACAGTGTAAAATGACAAACCCCTAATTGTAACATTGTGTAAAATAACAAATCCCTAGCTGTAATACTGTTTAAAATAACAAACCCCTAACTGTAACACTGTGTAAAAAAACAAGCCCCCAAATGTAACACTGTGTAAAATAACAACCACTAACTGTAACACTGTTTAAAATAAAAAAAATCCCTCACTCTAATACTGCGTAAATTAACAAACCCCTAACTGTAACACGGTGTAAAATAACAAATTTCTAACTGTAACACTGTGTAAAATAACAAACACCTAACTGTAACACTGTGTAAAGTAACAATCCCCTAAATGTAACGCTGTGTAAAATAGCAAAACCCTAACATTAATGCTGTCTAAAATCAAAAACCACAAACTGTTACGCTGTGTAAAACAATAAATAGCAAAACCCTAACATTAATGCTGTCTAAAATCAAAAACCACAAACTGTGTAAAACAATAAATTCCTAACTGTAACACTGTAAAATAAGAAACCCAAAACTCTAACATTGTTTAAAATAACAAACACTTTAACTGTAACACAGAGTAAAATAACAAACCTCTAACTGTAACACTGGGTAAAATAACAAACACCTAACTGTAACACTGTGTAAAGTAACAAACACATAACTGTAACACAGAGTAAAATAACAAACACCTAACTGTAACACTGTGTAAAGTAACAAACACATAACTGTAACACTGTGTAAAGTAACAATCCCCTAACTGTAACACTGTGTAAAATAATAATTCCCTAACAGTAACACTGCGTAAAATACCAAACACCTAACTGTAAGACTGAAAAAAATAACAAACCCGGAACTGTATCACTGTGTAAAATAACCAATCCCTAACTGTAATACTGTGTAAAATAACAAAACCTTAACTGTAACGCAGTTTAAAATAGCAAACCCCTAAATGTAACACTGTGTAAAATAACAAACCCCTAACTGTAATGCTGTGTAAAATAACAAACCTCTAACTGTTACAAAGTGTAAAATAACAAAACCCTAACTGTAATTCTGTGTAAAGTAACAAATTCCTACTGTAACACAGTGTAAAATAAGAAACCACTCATTGTAACATTGTTTAAAATAACAAATCCCTAGCTGTAAATCTGTGTAAAGTAACAAGCCCCTAACTGTAACACTGGGTAAAATAACAAACACCTAACTGTAACACTGTGTAAAATAACAATGTCCTAACTGTAACACTGTCTAATATAACAAACCCCTAACTGTAATAATGTGTAAAATAACAAACCCCTAACTATAACACTGTGTAAAATAACAAGCCCCTCACTGTAATAATGTGTAAAATAACAAACTCCTAACTGTAATATTGTATTAAATGACAATATCCTAACTGTAACACTGTGTAAAATAACAAAACCCTAACTGAAACACTGTGTAAAATAACAAACTTCTAACTGTAACACTGTGTAAAATAACAAACACCTAACTGTAACACTGTGTAAAGTAACAATCCCCTAAATGTAACGCTGTGTAAGCTAACAAACCCTTAAGTGTAACACTGTGTAAAGTAACAAACCCCACTAACTGTAACACTGTGTAAAATAACAAACTCCTAACTGTAATACTGTGTAAAATAACAAACCCCTAACTGTAATATTGTGTAAAATAACAAAGCCCTAACTGTAATACTGTGTAAAATAACAAACACCTAACTGTAACACTGTTTAAAATAAAAAATCCCTCACTGTAATACAGGGTAAAATAACAAACCCCTAACTGAAGCACTGTGTAAAATAACAAACTTCTAACTGTAACACTGTGTAAAGTAACAAACCCCTAACTGTAGCACTGTGTTAGATAACAAATCCCTAAGTGTAACACTGTGTAAAATAACAAACCCCTAACTGTAACACTGTGTAAAACAACAAACTCCTAACTGTAACACTGTGTAAAATAACAAACCCCTAAGTGTAACACTGTGTAAAATAACAAAACCCTAACTGTAATACTATGTAAAATAACAAACCCCTAACTCTAACACTGTGTAAATTAACAAACCCCTAACTGTTACACTGTGTAAAATAACAAACCCCTAACTGTAATACTGTGTAAAATAACAAACCCCTAACTGAAACACTGTGTAAAATAACAAACTTCTAACTGTAACACTGTGTAAAATAACAAACATATAACTGCAAAACTGTGTAAAGTAACAAACCCCTAACTGTAACACTGGGTAAGATGACAAAACCCTAAGTGTAACACTGTGTAAAATAACAAACCCCACTAACTGTAACACTGGGTAAGATAACAAACCCCTAACTGAAACACTGTGTAAAATAACAAACTCCTAACTGTAATACTGTGTAAAATAACAAACCCCTAAATGTAATACTGTGTAAAATAACAAACACCTAACTGTAACACAGTTTAAAATAAAAAAATCCCTCAATGTAATACTGTGTAAAGTAACAAAACCCTAACTGTAACACGGTGTAAAATAACAAACCACTAACTGTAACACTGTGTAAAATAACAAACCCCTAACTGTTACACTGTGTCAAATAACAAAACCCTAACTGTAATACTGTGTAAAATAACAAACTCCTAACTGTAACGCTGTGTAAAATAACGAAACCCTAACCGTAACGCTGTGTAAAATAGCAAACCCCTAAATGTAACGCTGTGTAAAATAACAAACCCGGAACTGTAACACTGTGTAAAATAACCAATCCCTAACTGCAATACTGTATAAAATAACAAAACCCTAACAGTAACACTTAGTAAAATAACAAGACGCTAACTGTAACGCTGTGTAAAATAGCAAACCCCTAAATGTAATGCTGTGTAAAATAACAAACCCCTAACTGTAATACTGTGTAAAATAACAAACCTCTAACTGTTACAAAGTGTAAAATACCAAAACCCTAACTGTAATACTGTGTAAAATAACCAATTCTTACTGTAACACAGTGTAAAATAACAAACTCCTAATTGTAACTTTGTTCAAAATAACAAATTCTTAGCTGTAAATCTGTGTAAAGTAACAAACCACTAACTGTAACACTGTGTAAAATAACAAACCCCAAACTGTAACACTGGGTAAAATAACAAACACCTAACTTTAACACTGTAAAATAACAATATCCTAACTGTAACACTGTGTAATATAACAAACCCCTAACTGTAACACTGTGTAAAATAACAATATCCTAACTGTAACACTGTGTAAAATAACAAACCCCTAACTGTAATGCTGTGTAAAATAACAAACCCCTAACTATAACATGGTGTAAAATAACAATCCCCTAACTATAACACTGTGGAAAATAACAAACCCCTAACTGTAATACTGTATTAAATGACAATATCCTAACTGTAACACTGTGTAAATTAACAAACCCATTACTGAAACACTGTGTAAAATAACAAACCACTAACTGTAATGCTGTGTAAAAGAACAGATTCATAACTGTAACACTGTGTACAATAGCAAACCCCTAACTGTAACACTGTGTAAAATAACAAACCACTAACTGTAACACTGTGAAGATAACAAACCCCTAAGTGTAACAGTGTGTAAAATAACAAACCCCAAACTGTAACACTGTGTAAAATAACAAACCACTAACTGTAACACTGTGTAAAATAACAAACCACTAACTGTAACACTGTGTAAAATAACAAACCCCTAACTGTAACACTGTGTAAAATAACAAACCACTAACTGTAACACTGTGTAAAATAAGAAACCACTAACTGTAACACTGTGTAAAATAACAAACCCCTAACTGTAACACTGTGTAAAATAACAAACCACTAACTGTAACACTGTGTAAAATAACAAACCCCTAACTGTAACACTGTGTAAAATAACAAACCCCTAACTGTAACACTGTGTAAAATAACAAACCCCTAACTGTAACACTGTGTAAAATAACAAACCCCTAACTGTAATACTGTGTAAAATAACAAACCCCTAACTGTAACACTGTGTAAAATAACAAACCACTAACTGTAACACTGTGTAAAATAACAAACCACTAACTGTAACACTGTGTAAAATAACAAACCCCTAACTGTAACACTGTGTAAAATAACAAACCCCTAACTGTAACACTGTGTAAAATAACAAACCCCTAACTGTAACACTGTGAAGATAACAAACCCCTAAGTGTAACACTGTGTAAAATGACAAACTTCTAACTGTAACACTGTGTAAAATAACAAACACATAACTGCAAAACTGTGTAAAGTAACAAACCCCTAACTGTAACACTGTGTAAAATGACAAACTTCTAACTGTAACACTGTGTAAAATAACAAACACATAACTGCAAAACTGTGTAAAGTAACAAACCCCTAACTGTAACACAGTGTAAGCTAACAAACCCCTAAGTGTAACACTGTGTAAAGTAACAAACCCCACTCACTGTAACACTGTGTAAAATAACAAACTCCTAACTGTAATACTGTGTAAAATAACAAACACCTAACTGTAACACTGTGTAAAGTAACAAACCCCACTAACTGTAACACTGTGTAAAATAACAAACTCCTAACTGTAATACTGTGTAAAATAACAAACACCTAACTGTAACACTGTGTAAAGTAACAATCTCCTAAATGTAACGCTGTGTAAAATAGCAAAACCCTAACATTAATGCTGTCTAAAATCAAAAACCACAAACTGTTAGGCTGTGTAAAACAATAAATTACTAACTGTCACACTGTGTAAAATAAGAAACCCAAAACTCTAACATTGTTTAAAATAACAAACACTTTAACTGTAACACAGAGTAAAATAACAAACCCCTAACTGTAACACTGGGTAAAATAACAAACACCTAACTGTAACACTGTGTAAAGTAACAATCCCCTAACTGTAACGCTGTGTAAAATAATAATTCCCTAACAGTAACACTGCGTAAAATACCAAACACCTAACTGTAAGACTGAAAAAAATAACAAACCCGGAACTGTATCACTGTGTAAAATAACCAATCCCTAACTGTAATACTGTGTAAAATAACAAAACCCTAACTGTAACGCAGTGTAAAATAGCAAACCCCTAAATGTAACACTGTGTAAAATAACAAACCCCTAACTGTAATACTGTGTAAAATAACAAACCTCTAACTGTTACAAAGTGTAAAATAACAAAACCCTAACTGTAATTCTGTGTAAAGTAACAAATTCCTACTGTAACACAGTGTAAAATAACAAACCACTCATTGTAACATTGTTTAAAATAACAAATCCCTAGCTGTAAATCTGTGTAAAGTAACAAGCCCCTAACTGTAACACTGTGTAAAATAACAAACCCCTAACTGTAACACTGGGTAAAATAACAAACACCTAACTGTAACACTGTGTAAAATAACAATATCCTAACTGTAACACTGAGTAATATAACAAAACCCTAACTGTAATACTGTGTAAAATAACAAACCCCTAACTATAACACTGTGTAAAATAACAAGCCCCTCACTGTAATAATGTGTAAAATAACAAACTCCTAACTGTAATATTGTATTAAATGACAATATCGTAACTGTAACACTGTGTAAAATAACAAACCCATTACTGTAACACTGTGTAAAATAACAAAACCATAACTGTAACAGGGTGTAAAATAACAAACCCCTAACTGTAACACTGTGTAAAATAACAAACTACTAACTGTAACACTGTGTAAAATAACAAACACATAACTGAAAAACAGTGTAAAGTAACAAACCCCTAACTGTAACACTGTGTAAGCTAACAAAACCCTAAGTGTAACACTGTGTAAAGTAACAAACCCCACTAACTGTAACACTGTGTAAAATAACAAACTCCTAACTGTAATACTGTGTAAAATAACAAACCCCTAACT
This sequence comes from Carcharodon carcharias, assembly GCF_017639515.1. Lineage (NCBI taxonomy): Eukaryota > Metazoa > Chordata > Chondrichthyes > Lamniformes > Lamnidae > Carcharodon > Carcharodon carcharias. Next base: position 112,189,054 of record NC_054485.1, read on the forward strand.
GTAATACTGTGTAAAATAACAAACACCTAACTGTAACACTGTTTAAAATAAAAAAATCCCTCACTGTAATACAGTGTAAAATAACAAACCCCTAACTGAAACACTGTGTAAAATAACAAACTTCTAACTGTAACAGTGTGTAAAGTAACAAACCCCTAACTGTAGCACTGTGTTAGATAACAAATCCCTAAGTGTAACACTGTGTAAAATAACAAACCCCACTAACTGTAACACTGTGTAAAATAACAAACTCCTAACTATAATACTGTGTAAAATAACAAACCCCTAAATATAATACTGTGTAAAATAACAAACACCTAACTGTAACACAGTTTAAAATAAAAAAATCCCTCAATGTAATACTGTGTAAAATAACAAAACCCTAAATGTAACACGGTGTAAAATAACAAACCCCTAACTGTAATACTGTGTAAAATAACAAACCACTAACTGTAACACTGTGTAAAATAACAAAACCCTAACTGTAATACTGTGTAAAATAGCAAACCCCTAAATGTAACACTGTGTAAAATAACAAACCCCTAACTGTAATACTGTGTAAAATAACAAACACCTAACTGTAACTCTGTGTAAATTAACAAACCCCTAACTGTAACACTGTGTAAAATAACAATATCCTAACTGTAATACTGTGTAAAATAACAAACCCCTAACTGTAACACTGTGTAAATTAACAAACCCCTAACTGTAACAATGTGTAAAATAACAAACTCCTAACTGTAATACTGTGTAAAATAACAAACCCCTAACTGTTACACTGTGTCAAATGACAAAACCCTAACTGTAATACTGTGTAAAATAACAAACCCCTAACTGTAACACTGTGTAAATTAACAAACCCCTAACTGTAACAATGTGTAAAATAACAAACTCCTAACTGTAATACTGTGTAAAATAGCAAACCCCTAACTGTAACGCTGTGTAAAATAACAAAACCCTAACCGTAACACTGTGTAAAATAGCAAACCCCTAAATGTAACGCTGTGTAAAATAACAAACCCCTAACTGTAACACTGTGTAAATTAACAAACCCCTAACTGTTACACTGTGTCAAATAACAAAACCCTAACTGTAATACTGTGTAAAATAACAAACCCCTAACAGAAACACTGTGTAAAATAACAAACTTCTAACTGTAACACTGTGTAAAATAAAAAAACACATAACTGCAAAACTGTGTAAAGTAACAAACCCCTAACTGTAACACTGGGTAAGATAACAAACCCCTAAGTGAAACACTGTGTAAAATAACAAACCCCACTAACTGTAACACTGTGTAAAATAACAAACTCCTAACTATAATACTGTGTAAAATAACAAACCCCTAAATGTAATACTGTGTAAAATAACAAACACCTAACAGTAACACAGTTTAAAATAAAAAAATCCCTCAATGCAATACTGTGTAAAATAACAAAACCCTAACTGTAACACGGTGTAAAATAACAAACCCCTAACTGTAATACTGTGTAAAATAACAAACAACTAACTGTAACACTGTGTAAAATAACAAAACCCTAACTGTAATACTGTGTAAAATAGCAAACCCCTAAATGTAACACTGTGTAAAATAACAAGCCCCTCACTGTAATAATGTGTAAAATAACAGACTCCTAACTGTAATATTGTATTAAATGACAATATCCTAACTGTAACACTGTGTAAAATAACAAAACCCTAACTGTAACACTGTGTAAAATAACAAACCCATTACTGTAACACTGTGTAAAATAACAAAACCCTAACTGTAACACTGTGTAAAATAACAAACCCCTAACTGTAACACTGTGTAAAATAACAAACCCATTACTGTAACACTGTGTAAAATAACAAAACCCTAACTGTAACACTGTGTAAAATAACAAACCCCTAACTGTAACACTGTGTAAAATAACAAACTTCTAACTGTAACACTGTGTAAAATAACAAACACATAACTGCAAAACTGTGTAAAGTAACAAACCCCTAACTGTAACACTGTGTAAGCTAACAAACCCCTAAGTGTAACACTGTGTAAAGTAACAAACCCCACTAACTGTAACAGTGTGTAAAATAACAAACTCCTAACTGTAATACTGTGTAAAATAACAAACCCCTAACTGTAATACTGTGTAAAATAACAAACACCTAACTGTAACACTGTTTAAAATAAAAAAAATCCCTCACTGTAATACAGTGTAAAATAACGAACCCCTAACTGAAACACTATGTAAAATAACAAACTTCTAACTGTAACACTGTGTAAAGTAACAAACCCCTAACTGTAGCACTGTGTTAGATAACAAATCCCGAAGTGTAACACTGTGTAAAATAACAAACCCCACTAACTGTAACACTGTGTAAAATAACAAACTCCTAACTGTAATACTGTGTAAAATAACAAACCCATAACTGTAACACTGTGTAAATTAACAAACCCCTAACTGTTACACTGTGTCAAATAACAAACCCCTAACTGTAATACTGTGTAAAATAACAAACCCCTAACTGTAACACTGTGTAAATTAACAAACCCCTAACTGTTACACTGTGTCAAATAACAAACCCCTAACTGTAATACTGTGTAAAATAACAAACCCCTAACTGAAACACTGTGTAAAATAACAAACTTCTAACTGTAACACTGTGTAAAATAACAAACACATAACTGCAAAACTGTGTAAAGTAACAAACCCCTAACTGTAACACTGGGTAAGATAACAAACCCCTAAGTGTAACACTGTGTAAAATAACAAACCCCACTAACTGTAACACTGTGTAAAATAACAAACTCCTAACTGTAACACTGTGTAATATAACAAACCCCTAACTGTAATACTGTGTAAAATAACAAACCCCTAACTGTAATGCTGTGTAAAATAACAAACCCCTAACTATAACATGGTGTAAAATAACAATCCCCTAACTATAACACTGTGGAAAATAACAAACCCCTAACTGTAATACTGTATTAAATGACAATATCCTAACTGTAACACTGTGTAAATTAACAAACCCATTACTGAAACACTGTGTAAAATAACAAACCACTAACTGTAATGCTGTGTAAAAGAACAGATTCATAACTGTAACACTGTGTACAATAGCAAACCCCTAACTGTAACACTGTGTAAAATAACAAACCACTAACTGTAACACTGTGAAGATAACAAACCCCTAAATGTAACAGTGTGTAAAATAACAAACCCCTAAATGTAACGCTGTGTAAAATAACAAACCCCTAACTGTAACACTGTGTAAATTAACAAACCCCTAACTGTTACACTGTGTCAAATAACAAAACCCTAACTGTAATACTGTGTAAAATAACAAACCCCTAACAGAAACACTGTGTAAAATAACAAACTTCTAACTGTAACACTGTGTAAAATAAAAAAACACATAACTGCAAAACTGTGTAAAGTAACAAACCCCTAACTGTAACACTGGGTAAGATAACAAACCCCTAAGTGAAACACTGTGTAAAATAACAAACCCCACTAACTGTAACACTGTGTAAAATAACAAACTCCTAACTATAATACTGTGTAAAATAACAAACCCCTAAATGTAATACTGTGTAAAATAACAAACACCTAACAGTAACACAGTTTAAAATAAAAAAATCCCTCAATGCAATACTGTGTAAAATAACAAAACCCTAACTGTAACACGGTGTAAAATAACAAACCCCTAACTGTAATACTGTGTAAAATAACAAACAACTAACTGTAACACTGTGTAAAATAACAAAACCCTAACTGTAATACTGTGTAAAATAGCAAACCCCTAAATGTAACACTGTGTAAAATAACAAGCCCCTCACTGTAATAATGTGTAAAATAACAGACTCCTAACTGTAATATTGTATTAAATGACAATATCCTAACTGTAACACTGTGTAAAATAACAAAACCCTAACTGTAACACTGTGTAAAATAACAAACCCATTACTGTAACACTGTGTAAAATAACAAAACCCTAACTGTAACACTGTGTAAAATAACAAACCCCTAACTGTAACACTGTGTAAAATAACAAACCCATTACTGTAACACTGTGTAAAATAACAAAACCCTAACTGTAACACTGTGTAAAATAACAAACCCCTAACTGTAACACTGTGTAAAATAACAAACTTCTAACTGTAACACTGTGTAAAATAACAAACACATAACTGCAAAACTGTGTAAAGTAACAAACCCCTAACTGTAACACTGTGTAAGCTAACAAACCCCTAAGTGTAACACTGTGTAAAGTAACAAACCCCACTAACTGTAACAGTGTGTAAAATAACAAACTCCTAACTGTAATACTGTGTAAAATAACAAACCCCTAACTGTAATACTGTGTAAAATAACAAACACCTAACTGTAACACTGTTTAAAATAAAAAAAATCCCTCACTGTAATACAGTGTAAAATAACGAACCCCTAACTGAAACACTATGTAAAATAACAAACTTCTAACTGTAACACTGTGTAAAGTAACAAACCCCTAACTGTAGCACTGTGTTAGATAACAAATCCCGAAGTGTAACACTGTGTAAAATAACAAACCCCACTAACTGTAACACTGTGTAAAATAACAAACTCCTAACTGTAATACTGTGTAAAATAACAAACCCATAACTGTAACACTGTGTAAATTAACAAACCCCTAACTGTTACACTGTGTCAAATAACAAACCCCTAACTGTAATACTGTGTAAAATAACAAACCCCTAACTGTAACACTGTGTAAATTAACAAACCCCTAACTGTTACACTGTGTCAAATAACAAACCCCTAACTGTAATACTGTGTAAAATAACAAACCCCTAACTGAAACACTGTGTAAAATAACAAACTTCTAACTGTAACACTGTGTAAAATAACAAACACATAACTGCAAAACTGTGTAAAGTAACAAACCCCTAACTGTAACACTGGGTAAGATAACAAACCCCTAAGTGTAACACTGTGTAAAATAACAAACCCCACTAACTGTAACACTGTGTAAAATAACAAACTCCTAACTGTAACACTGTGTAATATAACAAACCCCTAACTGTAATACTGTGTAAAATAACAAACTCCTAACTGTAACACTGTGTAATATAACAAAACCCTAACTGTAACACTGTGTAAAATAACAAACCCCTAACTGTAATGCTGTGTAAAATAACAAACCCCTAACTATAACATGGTGTAAAATAACAATCCCCTAACTATAACACTGTGGAAAATAACAAACCCCTAACTGTAATACTGTATTAAATGACAATATCCTAACTGTAACACTGTGTAAATTAACAAACCCATTACTGAAACACTGTGTAAAATAACAAACCACTAACTGTAATGCTGTGTAAAAGAACAGATTCATAACTGTAACACTGTGTACAATAGCAAACCCCTAACTGTAACACTGTGTAAAATAACAAACCACTAACTGTAACACTGTGAAGATAACAAACCCCTAAATGTAACAGTGTGTAAAATAACAAACCCCTAACTGTAACACTGTGTAAAATAACAAACCACTAACTGTAACACTGTGTAAAATAACAAACCACTAACTGTAACACTGTGTAAAATAACAAACCCCTAACTGTAACACTGTGTAAAATAACACACCCCTAACTGTAACACTGTGAAGATAACAAACCCCTAAGTGTAACACTGTGTAAAATGACAAACTTCTAACTGTAACACTGTGTAAAATAACAAACACATAACTGCAAAACTGTGTAAAGTAACAAACCCCTAACTGTAACACTGTGTAAAATGACAAACTTCTAACTGTAACACTGTGTAAAATAACAAACACATAACTGCAAAACTGTGTAAAGTAACAAACCCCTAACTGTAACACAGTGTAAGCTAACAAACCCCTAAGTGTAACACTGTGTAAAGTAACAAACCCCACTCACTGTAACACTGTGTAAAATAACAAACTCCTAACTGTAATACTGTGTAAAATAACAAACACCTAACAGTAACACAGTTTAAAATAAAAAAATCCCTCAATGCAATACTGTGTAAAATAACAAAACCCTAACTGTAACACGGTGTAAAATAACAAACCCCTAACTGTAACACTGTGTAAAGTAACAATCTCCTAAATGTAACGCTGTGTAAAATAGCAAAACCCTAACATTAATGCTGTCTAAAATCAAAAACCACAAACTGTTAGGCTGTGTAAAACAATAAATTACTAACTGTCACACTGTGTAAAATAAGAAACCCAAAACTCTAACATTGTTTAAAATAACAAACACTTTAACTGTAACACAGAGTAAAATAACAAACCCCTAACTGTAACACTGGGTAAAATAACAAACACCTAACTGTAACACTGTGTAAAGTAACAATCCCCTAACTGTAACGCTGTGTAAAATAATAATTCCCTAACAGTAACACTGCGTAAAATACCAAACACCTAACTGTAAGACTGAAAAAAATAACAAACCCGGAACTGTATCACTGTGTAAAATAACCAATCCCTAACTGTAATACTGTGTAAAATAACAAAACCCTAACTGTAACGCAGTGTAAAATAGCAAACCCCTAAATGTAACACTGTGTAAAATAACAAACCCCTAACTGTAATACTGTGTAAAATAACAAACCTCTAACTGTTACAATGTGTAAAATAACAAAACCCTAACTGTAATTCTGTGTAAAGTAACAAATTCCTACTGTAACACAGTGTAAAATAACAAACCACTCATTGTAACATTGTTTAAAATAACAAATCCCTAGCTGTAAATCTGTGTAAAGTAACAAGCCCCTAACTGTAACACTGTGTAAAATAACAAACCCCTAACTGTAACACTGGGTAAAATAACAAACACCTAACTGTAACACTGTGTAAAATAACAATATCCTAACTGTAACACTGAGTACTATAACAAAACCCTAACTGTAATACTGTGTAAAATAACAAACCCCTAACTATAACACTGTGTAAAATAACAAGCCCCTCACTGTAATAATGTGTAAAATAACAAACTCCTAACTGTAATATTGTATTAAATGACAATATCGTAACTGTAACACTGTGTAAAATAACAAACCCATACTGTAACACTGTGTAAAATAACAAAACCATAACTGTAACAGGGTGTAAAATAACAAACCCCTAACTGTAACACTGTGTAAAATAACAAACTTCTAACTGTAACACTGTGTAAAATAACAAACACATAACTGCAAAACTGTGTAAAGTAACAAACCCCTAACTGTAACACTGTGTAAGCTAACAAAACCCTAAGTGTAACACTGTGTAAAGTAACAAACCCCACTAACTGTAACACTGTGTAAAATAACAAACTCCTAACTGTAATACTGTGTAAAATAACAAACCCCTAACTGTAATACTGTGTAAAATAACAAACACCTAACTGTAACACTGTTTAAAATAAAAAAATCCCTCACTGTAATACAGTGTAAAATAACAAACCCCTAACTGAAACACTGTGTAAAATAACAAACTTCTAACTGTAACAGTGTGTAAAGTAACAAACCCCTAACTGTAGCACTGTGTTAGATAACAAATCGCGAAGTGTAACACTGTGTAAAATAACAAACTTCTAACTGTAACAGTGTGTAAAGTAACAAACCCCTAACTGTAGCACTGTGTTAGATAACAAATCCCTAAGTGTAACACTGTGTAAAATAACAAACCCCACTAACTGTAACACTGTGTAAAATAACAAACTCCTAACTATAATACTGTGTAAAATAACAAACCCCTAAATGTAATACTGTGTAAAATAACAAACACCTAACTGTAACACAGTTTAAAATAAAAAAATCCCTCAATGTAATACTGTGTAAAATAACAAAACCCTAAATGTAACACGGTGTAAAATAACAAACCCCTAACTGTAATACTGTGTAAAATAACAAACCACTAACTGTAACACTGTGTAAAATAACAAAACCCTAACTGTAATACTGTGTAAAATAGCAAACCCCTAAATGTAACACTGTGTAAAATAACAAACCCCTAACTGTAATACTGTGTAAAATAACAAACACCTAACTGTAACTCTGTGTAAATTAACAAACCCCTAACTGTAACACTGTGTAAAATAACAATATCCTAACTGTAATACTGTGTAAAATAACAAACCCCTAACTGTAACACTGTGTAAATTAACAAACCCCTAACTGTAACAATGTGTAAAATAACAAACTCCTAACTGTAATACTGTGTAAAATAACAAACCCCTAACTGTTACACTGTGTCAAATGACAAAACCCTAACTGTAATACTGTGTAAAATAACAAACCCCTAACTGTAACACTGTGTAAATTAACAAACCCCTAACTGTAACAATGTGTAAAATAACAAACTCCTAACTGTAATACTGTGTAAAATAGCAAACCCCTAACTGTAACGCTGTGTAAAATAACAAAACCCTAACCGTAACACTGTGTAAAATAGCAAACCCCTAAATGTAACGCTGTGTAAAATAACAAACCCATAACTGTAACACTGTGTAAATTAACAAACCCCTAACTGTTACACTGTGTCAAATAACAAAACCCTAACTGTAATACTGTGTAAAATAACAAACCCCTAACAGAAACACTGTGTAAAATAACAAACTTCTAACTGTAACACTGTGTAAAATAAAAAAACACATAACTGCAAAACTGTGTAAAGTAACAAACCCCTAACTGTAACACTGGGTAAGATAACAAACCCCTAAGTGAAACACTGTGTAAAATAACAAACCCCACTAACTGTAACACTGTGTAAAATAACAAACTCCTAACTATAATACTGTGTAAAATAACAAACCCCTAAATGTAATACTGTGTAAAATAACAAACACCTAACAGTAACACAGTTTAAAATAAAAAAATCCCTCAATGCAATACTGTGTAAAATAACAAAACCCTAACTGTAACACGGTGTAAAATAACAAACCCCTAACTGTAATACTGTGTAAAATAACAAACAACTAACTGTAACACTGTGTAAAATAACAAAACCCTAACTGTAATACTGTGTAAAATAGCAAACCCCTAAATGTAACACTGTGTAAAATAACAAGCCCCTCACTGTAATAATGTGTAAAATAACAGACTCCTAACTGTAATATTGTATTAAATGACAATATCCTAACTGTAACACTGTGTAAAATAACAAAACCCTAACTGTAACACTGTGTAAAATAACAAACCCATTACTGTAACACTGTGTAAAATAACAAAACCCTAACTGTAACACTGTGTAAAATAACAAACCCATTACTGTAACACTGTGTAAAATAACAAAACCCTAACTGTAACACTGTGTAAAATAACAAACCCCTAACTGTAACACTGTGTAAAATAACAAACTTCTAACTGTAACACTGTGTAAAATAACAAACACATAACTGCAAAACTGTGTAAAGTAACAAACCCCTAACTGTAACACTGTGTAAGCTAACAAACCCCTAAGTGTAACACTGTGTAAAGTAACAAACCCCACTAACTGTAACAGTGTGTAAAATAACAAACTCCTAACTGTAATACTGTGTAAAATAACAAACCCCTAACTGTAATACTGTGTAAAATAACAAACACCTAACTGTAACACTGTTTAAAATAAAAAAAATCCCTCACTGTAATACAGTGTAAAATAACGAACCCCTAACTGAAACACTATGTAAAATAACAAACTTCTAACTGTAACACTGTGTAAAGTAACAAACCCCTAACTGTAGCACTGTGTTAGATAACAAATCCCGAAGTGTAACACTGTGTAAAATAACAAACCCCACTAACTGTAACACTGTGTAAAATAACAAACTCCTAACTGTAATACTGTGTAAAATAACAAACCCATAACTGTAACACTGTGTAAATTAACAAACCCCTAACTGTTACACTGTGTCAAATAACAAACCCCTAACTGTAATACTGTGTAAAATAACAAACCCCTAACTGAAACACTGTGTAAATTAACAAACTTCTAACTGTAACACTGTGTAAAATAACAAACACATAACTGAAACACTGTGTAAAATAACAAACTTCTAACTGTAACACTGTGTAAAATAACAAACCCCTAACTGAAACACTGTGTAAAATAACAAACTTCTAACTGTAACACTGTGTAAAATAACAAACACATAACTGCAAAACTGTGTAAAGTAACAAACCCCTAACTGTAACACTGGGTAAGATAACAAACCCCTAAGTGTAACACTGTGTAAAATAACAAACCCCACTAACTGTAACACTGTGTAAAATAACAAACTCCTAACTGTAATACTGTGTAAAATAAAAAACCCCTAAATGTAATACTGTGTAAAATAACAAACACCTAACTGTAACATGGTGTAAAATAACAAACCACTAACAGTAACACTGTGTAAAAAAACAAACCCCTAACAGTAATACTGTGTAAAGTAACAAAACCCTAACTGTAACACTGTGTAAATTAACAAACCCCTAACTGTTACACTGTGTCAAATAACAAAACCCTAACTGTAATACTGTGTAAAATAACAAACCCCTAACTGTAACACTGTGTAAAATAACAAACCCCTAACTGTAATACTGTGTAAAATAACAAACCCCTAACTGTAACACTGTGTAAAATAACAAACCCCTAACTGTTACACTGTGTCAAATACAAAACCCTAACTGTAATACTGTGTAAAATAACAAACTTCTAACTGCAATACTGTGTAAATTAACAAACCCCTAACTGTAACACTGTGTAAAATAACAAAATCCCAACTGTAATACTGTGTAAAATAACAATCTCCTAACTATAACGCTGTGTAAAATAACAAAACCCTAACCGTAACGCTGTGTAAAATAGCAAACCCCTAAAAGTAACGCTGTGTAAAATAACAAACCTGGAACTGTAACACGGTGTAAAATAACCAATCTCTAACTGTAATACTGTGTAAAATAACAAAACCCTAACAGTAACACTTAGTAAAATAACAAGACCCTAACTGTAACGCTGTGTAAAATAGCAAACCCCTAAATGAAATGCTGTGTAAAATAACAAACCTCTAACTGTAATACTGTGTAAAATAACAAACCTCTAACTGTTATAAAGTGTAAAATAACAAAACCCTAACTGTAATACTGTGTAAAATAACAAATTCCTACTGTAACACAGTGCAAAATAACAAACTCCTAATTGTAACATTGTTCAAAATAACAAATTCCTAGCTGTAAATCTGTGTAAAGTAACAAACCACTAACTGTAACACTGGGTAAAATAACAAACACCTAACTGTAACACTGTGTAAAATAACAATATCCTAACTGTAACACTGTGTAATATAACAAACCCCTAACTGTAATACTGTGTAAAATAACAAACCCCTAAATGTAATACTGTGTAAAATAACAAACACCTAACTGTAACACAGTTTAAAATAAAAAAATCCCTCAATGTAATACTGTGTAAAATAACAAAACCCTAACTATAACACGGTGTAAAATAACAAACACCTAACAGTAACACTGTGTAAAATAACCAACCCCTAACTGTAATACTGTGTAAAATAACAAACCCCTAACTGTAACACTGTGTAAATTAACAAACCCCTAACTGTTACACTGTGTCAAATAACAAAACCCTAACTGTAACACTGTGTAAATTAACAAACCCCTAACTGTTACACTGTGTCAAATAACAAAACCCTAACTGTTACACTGTGTACAATAACAAACCCCTAAGTGTAACACTGTGTAAAATAACAAACCCCTAACTGAAACACTGTGTAAAATAACAAACTTCTAACTGTAACACTGTGTAAAATAACAAACACATAACTGCAAAACTGTGTAAAGTAACAAACCCCTAACTGTAACACTGGGTAAGATAACAAACCCCTAAGTGTAACACTGTGTAAAATAACAAACCCCTAAATGTAATACTGTGTAAAATAACAAACACCTAAATGTAACACAGTTTAAAATAAAAAAATCCCTCAATGTAATACTGTGTAAAATAACAAAACCCTAACTGTAACACGGTGTAAAATAACAAACCCCTAACTGTAATACTGTGTAAAATAACAAACCCCTAACTGTAACACTGTGTAAATTAACAAACCCCTAACTGTAACAATGTGTAAAATAACAAACTCCTAACTGTAATACTGTGTAAAATAACAAACCCCTAACTGTTACACTGTGTCAAATGACAAAACCCTAACTGTAATACTGTGTAAAATAACAAACCCCTAACTGTAACACTGTGTAAATTAACAAACCCCTAACTGTAACAATGTGTAAAATAACAAACTCCTAACTGTAATACTGTGTAAAATAGCAAACCCCTAACTGTAACGCTGTGTAAAATAACAAAACCCTAACCGTAACGCTGTGTAAAATAGCAAACCCCTAAATGTAACGCTGTGTAAAATAACAAACCCCTAACTGTAACACTGTGTAAATTAACAAACCCCTAACTGTTACACTGTGTCAAATAACAAAACCCTAACTGTAATACTGTGTAAAATAACAAACCCCTAACAGAAACACTGTGTAAAATAACAAACTTCTAACTGTAACACTGTGTAAAATAAAAAAACACATAACTGCAAAACTGTGTAAAGTAACAAACCCCTAACTGTAACACTGGGTAAGATAACAAACCCCTAAGTGAAACACTGTGTAAAATAACAAACCCCACTAACTGTAACACTGTGTAAAATAACAAACTCCTAACTATAATACTGTGTAAAATAACAAACCCCTAAATGTAATACTGTGTAAAATAACAAACACCTAACAGTAACACAGTTTAAAATAAAAAAATCCCTCAATGCAATACTGTGTAAAATAACAAAACCCTAACTGTAACACGGTGTAAAATAACAAACCCCTAACTGTAATACTGTGTAAAATAACAAACAACTAACTGTAACACTGTGTAAAATAACAAAACCCTAACTGTAATACTGTGTAAAATAGCAAACCCCTAAATGTAACACTGTGTAAAATAACAAGCCCCTCACTGTAATAATGTGTAAAATAACAGACTCCTAACTGTAATATTGTATTAAATGACAATATCCTAACTGTAACACTGTGTAAAATAACAAAACCCTAACTGTAACACTGTGTAAAATAACAAACCCATTACTGTAACACTGTGTAAAATAACAAAACCCTAACTGTAACACTGTGTAAAATAACAAACCCCTAACTGTAACACTGTGTAAAATAACAAACCCATTACTGTAACACTGTGTAAAATAACAAAACCCTAACTGTAACACTGTGTAAAATAACAAACCCCTAACTGTAACACTGTGTAAAATAACAAACTTCTAACTGTAACACTGTGTAAAATAACAAACACATAACTGCAAAACTGTGTAAAGTAACAAACCCCTAACTGTAACACTGTGTAAGCTAACAAACCCCTAAGTGTAACACTGTGTAAAGTAACAAACCCCACTAACTGTAACAGTGTGTAAAATAACAAACTCCTAACTGTAATACTGTGTAAAATAACAAACCCCTAACTGTAATACTGTGTAAAATAACAAACACCTAACTGTAACACTGTTTAAAATAAAAAAAATCCCTCACTGTAATACCGTGTAAAATAACGAACCCCTAACTGAAACACTATGTAAAATAACAAACTTCTAACTGTAACACTGTGTAAAGTAACAAACCCCTAACTGTAGCACTGTGTTAGATAACAAATCCCGAAGTGTAACACTGTGTAAAATAACAAACCCCACTAACTGTAACACTGTGTAAAATAACAAACTCCTAACTGTAATACTGTGTAAAATAACAAACCCATAACTGTAACACTGTGTAAATTAACAAACCCCTAACTGTTACACTGTGTCAAATAACAAACCCCTAACTGTAATACTGTGTAAAATAACAAACCCCTAACTGTAACACTGTGTAAATTAACAAACCCCTAACTGTAACACTGTGTCAAATAACAAACCCCTAACTGTAATACTGTGTAAAATAACAAACCCCTAACTGAAACACTGTGTAAAATAACAAACTTCTAACTGTAACACTGTGTAAAATAACAAACACATAACTGCAAAACTGTGTAAAGTAACAAACCCCTAACTGTAACACTGGGTAAGATAACAAACCCCTAAGTGTAACACTGTGTAAAATAACAAACCCCACTAACTGTAACACTGTGTAAAATAACAAACTCCTAACTGTAATACTCTGTAAAATAACAAACCCCTAAATGTAATACTGTGTAAAATAACAAACACCTAACTGTAACATGGTGTAAAATAACAAACCACTAACAGTAACACTGTGTAAAAAAACAAACCCCTAACAGTAATACTGTGTAAAGTAACAAAACCCTAACTGTAACACTTTGTAAATTAACAAACCCCTAACTGTTACACTGTGTCAAATAACAAAACCCTAACTGTAATACTGTGTAAAATAACAAACCCCTAACTGTAACACTGTGTAAAATAACAAACCCCTAACTGTAATACTGTGTAAAATAACAAACCCCTAACTGTTACACTGTGTAAAATAACAAACCCCTAACTGTAACACTGTGTCAAATACAAAACCCTAACTGTAATACTGTGTAAAATAACAAACTTCTAACTGCAATACTGTGTAAATTAACAAACCCCTAACTGTAACACTGTGTAAAATAACAAAATCCCAACTGTAATACTGTGTAAAATAACAATCTCCTAACTATAACGCTGTGTAAAATAACAAAACCCTAACCGTAACGCTGTGTAAAATAGCAAACCCCTAAATGTAACGCTGTGTAAAATAACAAACCTGGAACTGTAACAATGTGTAAAATAACCAATCTCTAACTGTAATACTGTGTAAAATAACAAAACCCTAACAGTAACACTTAGTAAAATAACAAGACCCTAACTGTAACGCTGTGTAAAATAGCAAACCCCTAAATGAAATGCTGTGTAAAATAACAAACCTCTAACTGTAATACTGTGTAAAATAACAAACCTCTAACTGTTATAAAGTGTAAAATAACAAAACCCTAACTGTAATACTGTGTAAAATAACAAATTCCTACTGTAACACAGTGCAAAATAACAAACTCCTAATTGTAACATTGTTCAAAATAACAAATTCCTAGCTGTAAATCTGTGTAAAGTAACAAACCACTAACTGTAACACTGGGTAAAATAACAAACACCTAACTGTAACACTGTGTAAAATAACAATATCCTAACTGTAACACTGTGTAATATAACAAACCCCTAACTGTAATACTGTGTAAAATAACAAACCCCTAAATGTAATACTGTGTAAAATAACAAACACCTAACTGTAACACAGTTTAAAATAAAAAAATCCCTCAATGTAATACTGTGTAAAATAACAAAACCCTAACTATAACACGGTGTAAAATAACAAACACCTAACAGTAACACTGTGTAAAATAACCAACCCCTAACTGTAATACTGTGTAAAATAACAAACCCCTAACTGTAACACTGTGTAAATTAACAAACCCCTAACTGTTACACTGTGTCAAATAACAAAACCCTAACTGTAACACTGTGTAAATTAACAAACCCCTAACTGTTACACTGTGTCAAATAACAAAACCCTAACTGTTACACTGTGTACAATAACAAACCCCTAAGTGTAACACTGTGTAAAATAACAAACCCCTAACTGAAACACTGTGTAAAATAACAAACTTCTAACTGTAACACTGTGTAAAATAACAAACACATAACTGCAAAACTGTGTAAAGTAACAAACCCCTAACTGTAACACTGGGTAAGATAACAAACCCCTAAGTGTAACACTGTGTAAAATAACAAACCCCTAAATGTAATACTGTGTAAAATAACAAACACCTAAATGTAACACAGTTTAAAATAAAAAAATCCCTCAATGTAATACTGTGTAAAATAACAAAACCCTAACTGTAACACGGTGTAAAATAACAAACCCCTAACTGTAATACTGTGTAAAATAACAAACCCCTAACTGTAACACTGTGTAAATTAACAAACCCCTAACTGTAACAATGTGTAAAATAACAAACTCCTAACTGTAATACTGTGTAAAATAACAAACCCCTAACTGTTACACTGTGTCAAATGACAAAACCCTAACTGTAATACTGTGTAAAATAACAAACCCCTAACTGTAACACTGTGTAAATTAACAAACCCCTAACTGTAACAATGTGTAAAATAACAAACTCCTAACTGTAATACTGTGTAAAATAGCAAACCCCTAACTGTAACGCTGTGTAAAATAACAAAACCCTAACCGTAACGCTGTGTAAAATAGCAAACCCCTAAATGTAACGCTGTGTAAAATAACAAACCCCTAACTGTAACACTGTGTAAATTAACAAACCCCTAACTGTTACACTGTGTCAAATAACAAAACCCTAACTGTAATACTGTGTAAAATAACAAACCCCTAACAGAAACACTGTGTAAAATAACAAACTTCTAACTGTAACACTGTGTAAAATAAAAAAACACATAACTGCAAAACTGTGTAAAGTAACAAACCCCTAACTGTAACACTGGGTAAGATAACAAACCCCTAAGTGAAACACTGTGTAAAATAACAAACCCCACTAACTGTAACACTGTGTAAAATAACAAACTCCTAACTATAATACTGTGTAAAATAACAAACCCCTAAATGTAATACTGTGTAAAATAACAAACACCTAACAGTAACACAGTTTAAAATAAAAAAATCCCTCAATGCAATACTGTGTAAAATAACAAAACCCTAACTGTAACACGGTGTAAAATAACAAACCCCTAACTGTAATACTGTGTAAAATAACAAACAACTAACTGTAACACTGTGTAAAATAACAAAACCCTAACTGTAATACTGTGTAAAATAGCAAACCCCTAAATGTAACACTGTGTAAAATAACAAGCCCCTCACTGTAATAATGTGTAAAATAACAGACTCCTAACTGTAATATTGTATTAAATGACAATATCCTAACTGTAACACTGTGTAAAATAACAAAACCCTAACTGTAACACTGTGTAAAATAACAAACCCATTACTGTAACACTGTGTAAAATAACAAAACCCTAACTGTAACACTGTGTAAAATAACAAACCCCTAACTGTAACACTGTGTAAAATAACAAACCCATTACTGTAACACTGTGTAAAATAACAAAACCCTAACTGTAACACTGTGTAAAATAACAAACCCCTAACTGTAACACTGTGTAAAATAACAAACTTCTAACTGTAACACTGTGTAAAATAACAAACACATAACTGCAAAACTGTGTAAAGTAACAAACCCCTAACTGTAACACTGTGTAAGCTAACAAACCCCTAAGTGTAACACTGTGTAAAGTAACAAACCCCACTAACTGTAACAGTGTGTAAAATAACAAACTCCTAACTGTAATACTGTGTAAAATAACAAACCCCTAACTGTAATACTGTGTAAAATAACAAACACCTAACTGTAACACTGTTTAAAATAAAAAAAATCCCTCACTGTAATACCGTGTAAAATAACGAACCCCTAACTGAAACACTATGTAAAATAACAAACTTCTAACTGTAACACTGTGTAAAGTAACAAACCCCTAACTGTAGCACTGTGTTAGATAACAAATCCCGAAGTGTAACACTGTGTAAAATAACAAACCCCACTAACTGTAACACTGTGTAAAATAACAAACTCCTAACTGTAATACTGTGTAAAATAACAAACCCATAACTGTAACACTGTGTAAATTAACAAACCCCTAACTGTTACACTGTGTCAAATAACAAACCCCTAACTGTAATACTGTGTAAAATAACAAACCCCTAACTGTAACACTGTGTAAATTAACAAACCCCTAACTGTTACACTGTGTCAAATAACAAACCCCTAACTGTAATACTGTGTAAAATAACAAACCCCTAACTGAAACACTGTGTAAAATAACAAACTTCTAACTGTAACACTGTGTAAAATAACAAACACATAACTGCAAAACTGTGTAAAGTAACAAACCCCTAACTGTAACACTGGGTAAGATAACAAACCCCTAAGTGTAACACTGTGTAAAATAACAAACCCCACTAACTGTAACACTGTGTAAAATAACAAACTCCTAACTGTAATACTCTGTAAAATAACAAACCCCTAAATGTAATACTGTGTAAAATAACAAACACCTAACTGTAACATGGTGTAAAATAACAAACCACTAACAGTAACACTGTGTAAAAAAACAAACCCCTAACAGTAATACTGTGTAAAGTAACAAAACCCTAACTGTAACACTTTGTAAATTAACAAACCCCTAACTGTTACACTGTGTCAAATAACAAAACCCTAACTGTAATACTGTGTAAAATAACAAACCCCTAACTGTAACACTGTGTAAAATAACAAACCCCTAACTGTAATACTGTGTAAAATAACAAACCCCTAACTGTTACACTGTGTAAAATAACAAACCCCTAACTGTAACACTGTGTAAAATAACAAACCCCTAACTGTTACACTGTGTCAAATACAAAACCCTAACTGTAATACTTTGTAAAATAACAATCTCCTAACTGTAACGCTGTGTAAAATAACAAAACCCTAACCGTAACGCTGTGTAAAATAGCAAACCCCTAAATGTAACGCTGTGTAAAATAACAAACCTGGAACTGTAACAATGTGTAAAATAACCAATCTCTAACTGTAATACTGTGTAAAATAACAAAACCCTAACAGTAACACTTAGTAAAATAACAAGACCCTAACTGTAACGCTGTGTAAAATAGCAAACCCCTAAATGAAATGCTGTGTAAAATAACAAACCTCTAACTGTAATACTGTGTAAAATAACAAACCTCTAACTGTTATAAAGTGTAAAATAACAAAACCCTAACTGTAATACTGTGTAAAATAACAAATTCCTACTGTAACACAGTGCAAAATAACAAACTCCTAATTGTAACATTGTTCAAAATAACAAATTCCTAGCTGTAAATCTGTGTAAAGTAACAAACCACTAACTGTAACACTGGGTAAAATAACAAACACCTAACTGTAACACTGTGTAAAATAACAATATCCTAACTGTAACACTGTGTAATATAACAAACCCCTAACTGTAATACTGTGTAAAATAACAAACCCCTAAATGTAATACTGTGTAAAATAACAAACACCTAACTGTAACACAGTTTAAAATAAAAAATCCCTCAATGTAATACTGTGTAAAATAACAAAACCCTAACTATAACACGGTGTAAAATAACAAACACCTAACAGTAACACTGTGTAAAATAACCAACCCCTAACTGTAAAACTGTGTAAAATAACAAACCCCTAACAGTAACACTGTGTAAATTAACAAACCCCTAACTGTTACACTGTGTCAAATAACAAAACCCTAACTGTAACACTGTGTAAATTAACAAACCCCTAACTGTTACACTGTGTCAAATAACAAAACCCTAACTGTTACACTGTGTACAATAACAAACCCCTAAGTGTAACACTGTGTAAAATAACAAACCCCTAACTGAAACACTGTGTAAAATAACAAACTTCTAACTGTAACACTGTGTAAAATAACAAACACATAACTGCAAAACTGTGTAAAGTAACAAACCCCTAACTGTAACACTGGGTAAGATAACAAACCCCTAACTGTAATACTGTGTAAAATAACAAACCACTAACTGTAACACTGTGTAAAATAACAAAACCCTAACTGTAATACTGTGTAAAATAGCAAACCCCTAAATGTAACACCGTGTAAAATAACAAGCCCCTCACTGTAATAATGTGTAAAATAACAAACTCCTAACTGTAATATTGTATTAAATGACAATATCCTAACTCTAACACTGTGTAAAATAACAAACCCATTAATGTAACACTGTGTAAAATAACAAACCCCTAACTGTAACACTGTGTAAAATAACAAACTTCTAACTGTAACACTGTGTAAAATAACAAACACATAACTGCAAAACTGTGTAAAGTAACAAACCCCTAACTGTAACACTGTGTAAGCTAACAAACCCCTAAGTGTAACACTGTGTAAAGTAACAAACCCCACTAACTGTAACAGTGTGTAAAATAACAAACTCCTAACTGTAATACTGTGTAAAATAACAAACCCCTAACTGTAATACTGTGTAAAATAACAAACACCTAACTGTAACACTGTTTAAAATAAAAAAATCCCTCACTGTAATACAGTGTAAAATAACAAACCCCTAACTGAAACACTGTGTAAAATAACAAACTTCTAACTGTAACACTGTGTAAAGTAACAAATCCCTAACTGTAGCACTGTGTTAGATAACAAATCCCGAAGTGTAACACTGTGTAAAGTAACAAACCCCTAACTGTAACACTGTGTAAAACAACAAACTCCTAACTGTAATACTGTGTAAAATAACAAACTCCTAAGTGTAACACTGTGTAAAATAACAAACCCCTAACTGTAATACTGTGTAAAATAACAAACCCCTAACTGTAACACTGTGTAAATTAACAAACCCCTAGCCGTTACACTGTGTCAAATAACAAAACCCTAACTGTAATACTGTGTCAAATAACAAACTCCTAACTGTAATACTGTGTAAAATAACAAACCCCTACCTGTAATACTGTGTAAAATAACAAACCCCTAACTGAAACACTGTGTAAAATAACAAACTTCTAACTGTAACACTGTGTAAAATAACAAACACATAACTGCAAAACTGTGTAAAGTAACAAACCCCTAACTGTAACATTGGGTAAGATAACAAACCCCTAAGCGTAACACTGTGTAAAATAACAAACCCCACTAACTGTAACACTGTGTAAAATAACAAACCCCACTAACTGTAACACTGTGTAAAATAACAAACTCCTAACTGTAATACTGTGTAAAATAACAAACCCCTAACTGTAACACTGTTTAAAATAAAAAAATCCCTCACTGCAATACTGTGTAAAATAACAAAACCCTAACTGTAAAGCTGTGTAAAAGAACAGATTCATAACTGTAACACTGTGTACAATAGCAAACCCCTAACTGTAACACTGTGTAAAATAACAAACCACTAACTGTAACACTGTGAAGATAACAAACCCCTAAGTGTAACAGTGTGTAAAATAACAAACCCCTAACTGTAACACTGTGTAAAATAACAAACCACTAACTGTAACACTGTGTAAAATAACAAACCACTAACTGTAACACTGTGTAAAATAACAAACCCCTAACTGTAACACTGTGTAAAATAACAAACCCCTAACTGTAACACTGTGTAAAATAACAAACCCCTAACTGTAACACTGTGAAGATAACAAACCCCTAAGTGTAACACTGTGTAAAATGACAAACTTCTAACTGTAACACTGTGTAAAATAACAAACACATAACTGCAAAACTGTGTAAAGTAACAAACCCCTAACTGTAACACTGTGTAAAATGACAAACTTCTAACTGTAACACTGTGTAAAATAACAAACACATAACTGCAAAACTGTGTAAAGTAACAAACCCCTAACTGTAACACAGTGTAAGCTAACAAACCCCTAAGTGTAACACTGTGTAAAGTAACAAACCCCACTCACTGTAACACTGTGTAAAATAACAAACTCCTAACTGTAATACTGTGTAAAATAACAAACACCTAACTGTAACACTGTGTAAAGTAACAAACCCCACTAACTGTAACACTGTGTAAAATAACAAACTCCTAACTGTAATACTGTGTAAAATAACAAACACCTAACTGTAACACTGTGTAAAGTAACAATCTCCTAAATGTAACGCTGTGTAAAATAGCAAAACCCTAACATTAATGCTGTCTAAAATCAAAAACCACAAACTGTTAGGCTGTGTAAAACAATAAATTACTAACTGTCACACTGTGTAAAATAAGAAACCCAAAACTCTAACATTGTTTAAAATAACAAACACTTTAACTGTAACACAGAGTAAAATAACAAACCCCTAACTGTAACACTGGGTAAAATAACAAACACCTAACTGTAACACTGTGTAAAGTAACAATCCCCTAACTGTAACGCTGTGTAAAATAATAATTCCCTAACAGTAACACTGCGTAAAATACCAAACACCTAACTGTAAGACTGAAAAAAATAACAAACCCGGAACTGTATCACTGTGTAAAATAACCAATCCCTAACTGTAATACTGTGTAAAATAACAAAACCCTAACTGTAATGCAGTGTAAAATAGCAAACCCCTAAATGTAACACTGTGTAAAATAACAAACCCCTAACTGTAATACTGTGTAAAATAACAAACCTCTAACTGTTACAAAGTGTAAAATAACAAAACCCTAACTGTAATTCTGTGTAAAGTAACAAATTCCTACTGTAACACAGTGTAAAATAACAAACCACTCATTGTAACATTGTTTAAAATAACAAATCCCTAGCTGTAAATCTGTGTAAAGTAACAAGCCCCTAACTGTAACACTGTGTAAAATAACAAACCCCTAACTGTAACACTGGGTAAAATAACAAACACCTAACTGTAACACTGTGTAAAATAACAATATCCTAACTGTAACACTGAGTAATATAACAAAACCCTAACTGTAATACTGTGTAAAATAACAAACCCCTAACTATAACACTGTGTAAAATAACAAGCCCCTCACTGTAATAATGTGTAAAATAACAAACTCCTAACTGTAATATTGTATTAAATGACAATATCGTAACTGTATCACTGTATAAAATAACAAACCCATTACTGTAACACTGTGTAAAATAACAAAACCATAACTGTAACAGGGTGTAAAATAACAAACCCCTAACTGTAACACTGTGTAAAATAACAAACTCCTAACTGTAATACTGTGTAAAATAACAAACCCCTACCTGTAATACTGTGTAAAATAACAAACCCCTAACTGAAACACTGTGTAAAATAACAAACTTCTAACTGTAACACTGTGTAAAATAACAAACACATAACTGCAAAACTGTGTAAAGTAACAAACCCCTAACTGTAACACTGGGTAAGATAACAAACCCCTAACTGTAATACTGTGTAAAATAACAAACCACTAACTGTAACACTGTGTAAAATAACAAAACCCTAACTGTAATACTGTGTAAAATAGCAAACCCCTAAATGTAACACCGTGTAAAATAACAAGCCCCTCACTGTAATAATGTGTAAAATAACAAACTCCTAACTGTAATATTGTATTAAATGACAATATCCTAACTCTAACACTGTGTAAAATAACAAACCCATTAATGTAACACTGTGTAAAATAACAAACCCCTAACTGTAACACTGTGTAAAATAACAAACTTCTAACTGTAACACTGTGTAAAATAACAAACACATAACTGCAAAACTGTGTAAAGTAACAAACCCCTAACTGTAACACTGTGTAAGCTAACAAACCCCTAAGTGTAACACTGTGTAAAGTAACAAACCCCACTAACTGTAACAGTGTGTAAAATAACAAACTCCTAACTGTAATACTGTGTAAAATAACAAACCCCTAACTGTAATACTGTGTAAAATAACAAACACCTAACTGTAACACTGTTTAAAATAAAAAAATCCATCACTGTAATACAGTGTAAAATAACAAACCCCTAACTGAAACACTGTGTAAAATAACAAACTTCTAACTGTAACACTGTGTAAAGTAACAAATCCCTAACTGTAGCACTGTGTTAGATAACAAATCCCGAAGTGTAACACTGTGTAAAGTAACAAACCCCTAACTGTAACACTGTGTAAAACAACAAACTCCTAACTGTAATACTGTGTAAAATAACAAACTCCTAAGTGTAACACTGTGTAAAATAACAAACCCCTAACTGTAATACTGTGTAAAATAACAAACCCCTAACTGTAACACTGTGTAAATTAACAAACCCCTAGCCGTTACACTGTGTCAAATAACAAAACCCTAACTGTAATACTGTGTCAAATAACAAACTCCTAACTGTAATACTGTGTAAAATAACAAACCCCTACCTGTAATACTGTGTAAAATAACAAACCCCTAACTGAAACACTGTGTAAAATAACAAACTTCTAACTGTAACACTGTGTAAAATAACAAACACATAACTGCAAAACTGTGTAAAGTAACAAACCCCTAACTGTAACATTGGGTAAGATAACAAACCCCTAAGCGTAACACTGTGTAAAATAACAAACCCCACTAACTGTAACACTGTGTAAAATAACAAACCCCACTAACTGTAACACTGTGTAAAATAACAAACTCCTAACTGTAATACTGTGTAAAATAACAAACCCCTAACTGTAACACTGTTTAAAATAAAAAAATCCCTCACTGCAATACTGTGTAAAATAACAAAACCCTAACTGTAAAGCTGTGTAAAAGAACAGATTCATAACTGTAACACTGTGTACAATAGCAAACCCCTAACTGTAACACTGTGTAAAATAACAAACCACTAACTGTAACACTGTGAAGATAACAAACCCCTAAGTGTAACAGTGTGTAAAATAACAAACCCCTAACTGTAACACTGTGTAAAATAACAAACCACTAACTGTAACACTGTGTAAAATAACAAACCCCTAACTGTAACACTGTGTAAAATAACAAACCCCTAACTGTAACACTGTGAAGATAACAAACCCCTAAGTGTAACACTGTGTAAAATGACAAACTTCTAACTGTAACACTGTGTAAAATAACAAACACATAACTGCAAAACTGTGTAAAGTAACAAACCCCTAACTGTAACACTGTGTAAAATGACAAACTTCTAACTGTAACACTGTGTAAAATAACAAACACATAACTGCAAAACTGTGTAAAGTAACAAACCCCTAACTGTAACACAGTGTAAGCTAACAAACCCCTAAGTGTAACACTGTGTAAAGTAACAAACCCCACTCACTGTAACACTGTGTAAAATAACAAACTCCTAACTGTAATACTGTGTAAAATAACAAACACCTAACTGTAACACTGTGTAAAGTAACAAACCCCACTAACTGTAACACTGTGTAAAATAACAAACTCCTAACTGTAATACTGTGTAATATAACAAACACCTAACTGTAACACTGTGTAAAGTAACAATCTCCTAAATGTAACGCTGTGTAAAATAGCAAAACCCTAACATTAATGCTGTCTAAAATCAAAAACCACAAACTGTTAGGCTGTGTAAAACAATAAATTACTAACTGTCACACTGTGTAAAATAAGAAACCCAAAACTCTAACATTGTTTAAAATAACAAACACTTTAACTGTAACACAGAGTAAAATAACAAACCCCTAACTGTAACACTGGGTAAAATAACAAACACCTAACTGTAACACTGTGTAAAGTAACAATCCCCTAACTGTAACGCTGTGTAAAATAATAATTCCCTAACAGTAACACTGCGTAAAATACCAAACACCTAACTGTAAGACTGAAAAAAATAACAAACCCGGAACTGTATCACTGTGTAAAATAACCAATCCCTAACTGTAATACTGTGTAAAATAACAAAACCCTAACTGTAACGCAGTGTAAAATAGCAAACCCCTAAATGTAACACTGTGTAAAATAACAAACCCCTAACTGTAATACTGTGTAAAATAACAAACCTCTAACTGTTACAAAGTGTAAAATAACAAAACCCTAACTGTAATTCTGTGTAAAGTAACAAATTCCTACTGTAACACAGTGTAAAATAACAAACCACTCATTGTAACATTGTTTAAAATAACAAATCCCTAGCTGTAAATCTGTGTAAAGTAACAAGCCCCTAACTGTAACACTGTGTAAAATAACAAACCCCTAACTGTAACACTGGGTAAAATAACAAACACCTAACTGTAACACTGTGTAAAATAACAATATCCTAACTGTAACACTGAGTAATATAACAAAACCCTAACTGTAATACTGTGTAAAATAACAAACCCCTAACTATAACACTGTGTAAAATAACAAGCCCCTCACTGTAATAATGTGTAAAATAACAAACTCCTAACTGTAATATTGTATTAAATGACAATATCGTAACTGTATCACTGTATAAAATAACAAACCCATTACTGTAACACTGTGTAAAATAACAAAACCATAACTGTAACAGGGTGTAAAATAACAAACCCCTAACTGTAACACTGTGTAAAATAACAAACTTCTAACTGTAACACTGTGTAAAATAACAAACACATAACTGCAAAACTGTGTAAAGTAACAAACCCCTAACTGTAACACTGTGTAAGCTAACAAAACCCTAAGTGTAACACTGTGTAAAGTAACAAACCCCACTAACTGTAACACTGTGTAAAATAACAAACTCCTAACTGTAATACTGTGTAAAATAACAAACCCCTAACTGTAATACTGTGTAAAATAACAAACACCTAACTGTAACACTGTTTAAAATAAAAAAATCCCTCACTGTAATACAGTGTAAAATAACATACCCCTAACTGAAACACTGTGTAAAATAACAAACTTCTAACTGTAACAGTGTGTAAAGTAACAAACCCCTAACTGTAGCACTGTGTTAGATAACAAATCCCTAAGTGTAACACTGTGTAAAATAACAAACCCCACTAACTGTAACACTGTGTAAAATAACAAACTCCTAACTATAATACTGTGTAAAATAACAAACCCCTAAATGTAATACTGTGTAAAATAACAAACACCTAACTGTAACACAGTTTAAAATAAAAAAATCCCTCAATGTAATACTGTGTAAAATAACAAAACCCTAAATGTAACACGGTGTAAAATAACAAACCCCTAATTGTAATACTGTGTAAAATAACAAACCACTAACTGTAACACTGTGTAAAATAACAAAACCCTAACTGTAATACTGTGTAAAATAGCAAACCCCTAAATGTAACACTGTGTAAAATAACAAACCCCTAACTGTAATACTGTGTAAAATAACAAACACCTAACTGTAACTCTGTGTAAATTAACAAACCCCTAACTGTAACACTGTGTAAAATAACAATATCCTAACTGTAATACTGTGTAAAATAACAAACCCCTAACTGTAACACTGTGTAAATTAACAAACCCCTAACTGTAACAATGTGTAAAATAACAAACTCCTAACTGTAATACTGTGTAAAATAACAAACCCCTAACTGTTACACTGTGTCAAATGACAAAACCCTAACTGTAATACTGTGTAAAATAACAAACCCCTAACTGTAACACTGTGTAAATTAACAAACCCCTAACTGTAACAATGTGTAAAATAACAAACTCCTAACTGTAATACTGTGTAAAATAGCAAACCCCTAACTCTAACGCTGTGTAAAATAACAAAACCCTAACCGTAACGCTGTGTAAAATAGCAAACCCCTAAATGTAACGCTGTGTAAAATAACAAACCCCTAACTGTAACACTGTGTAAATTAACAAACCCCTAACTGTTACACTGTGTCAAATAACAAAACCCTAACTGTAATACTGTGTAAAATAACAAACCCCTAACAGAAACACTGTGTAAAATAACAAACTTCTAACTGTAACACTGTGTAAAATAAAAAAACACATAACTGCAAAACTGTGTAAAGTAACAAACCCCTAACTGTAACACTGGGTAAGATAACAAACCCCTAAGTGAAACACTGTGTAAAATAACAAACCCCACTAACTGTAACACTGTGTAAAATAACAAACTCCTAACTATAATACTGTGTAAAATAACAAACCCCTAAATGTAATACTGTGTAAAATAACAAACACCTAACAGTAACACAGTTTAAAATAAAAAAATCCCTCAATGCAATACTGTGTAAAATAACAAAACCCTAACTGTAACACGGTGTAAAATAACAAACCCCTAACTGTAATACTGTGTAAAATAACAAACAACTAACTGTAACACTGTGTAAAATAACAAAACCCTAACTGTAATACTGTGTAAAATAGCAAACCCCTAAATGTAACACTGTGTAAAATAACAAGCCCCTCACTGTAATAATGTGTAAAATAACAGACTCCTAACTGTAATATTGTATTAAATGACAATATCCTAACTGTAACACTGTGTAAAATAACAAAACCCTAACTGTAACACTGTGTAAAATAACAAACCCATTACTGTAACACTGTGTAAAATAACAAAACCCTAACTGTAACACTGTGTAAAATAACAAACCCCTAACTGTAACACTGTGTAAAATAACAAACCCATTACTGTAACACTGTGTAAAATAACAAAACCCTAACTGTAACACTGTGTAAAATAACAAACCCCTAACTGTAACACTGTGAAGATAACAAACCCCTAAGTGTAACACTGTGTAAAATGACAAACTTCTAACTGTAACACTGTGTAAAATAACAAACACATAACTGCAAAACTGTGTAAAGTAACAAACCCCTAACTGTAACACTGTGTAAGCTAACAAACCCCTAAGTGTAACACTGTGTAAAGTAACAAACCCCACTAACTGTAACAGTGTGTAAAATAACAAACTCCTAACTGTAATACTGTGTAAAATAACAAACCCCTAACTGTAATACTGTGTAAAATAACAAACACCTAACTGTAACACTGTTTAAAATAAAAAAAATCCCTCACTGTAATACAGTGTAAAATAACGAACCCCTAACTGAAACACTATGTAAAATAACAAACTTCTAACTGTAACACTGTGTAAAGTAACAAACCCCTAACTGTAGCACTGTGTTAGATAACAAATCCCGAAGTGTAACACTGTGTAAAATAACAAACCCCTAACTGTAACACTGTGTAAAACAACAAACTCCTAACTGTAATACTGTGTAAAATAACAAACCCATAACTGTAACACTGTGTAAATTAACAAACCCCTAACTGTTACACTGTGTCAAATAACAAACCCCTAACTGTAATACTGTGTAAAATAACAAACCCCTAACTGTAACACTGTGTAAATTAACAAACCCCTAACTGTTACACTGTGTCAAATAACAAACCCCTAACTGTAATACTGTGTAAAATAACAAACCCCTAACTGAAACACTGTGTAAAATAACAAACTTCTAACTGTAACACTGTGTAAAATAACAAACACATAACTGCAAAACTGTGTAAAGTAACAAACCCCTAACTGTAACACTGGGTAAGATAACAAACCCCTAAGTGTAACACTGTGTAAAATAACAAACCCCACTAACTGTAACACTGTGTAAAATAACAAACTCCTAACTGTAATACTGTGTAAAATAACAAACCCCTAAATGTAATACTGTGTAAAATAACAAACACCTAACTGTAACACTGTGTAAATTAACAAACCCCTAACTGTTACACTGTGTCAAATAACAAAACCCTAACTGTAATACTGTGTAAAATAACAAACCCCTAACTGTAACACTGTGTAAAATAACAAACCCCTAACTGTAATACTGTGTAAAATAACAAACCCCTAACTGTAACACTGTGTAAAATAACAAACTTCTAACTGCAATACTGTGTAAATTAACAAACCCCTAACTGTAACACTGTGTAAAATAACAAAATCCCAACTGTAATACTGTGTAAAATAACAATCTCCTAACTGTAACGCTGTGTAAAATAACAAAACCCTAACCGTAACGCTGTGTAAAATAGCAAACCCCTAAATGTAACGCTGTGTAAAATAACAAACCTGGAACTGTAACAATGTGTAAAATAACCAATCTCTAACTGTAATACTGTGTAAAATAACAAAACCCTAACAGTAACACTTAGTAAAATAACAAGACCCTAACTGTAACGCTGTGTAAAATAGCAAACCCCTAAATGAAATGCTGTGTAAAATAACAAACCTCTAACTGTAATACTGTGTAAAATAACAAACCTCTAACTGTTATAAAGTGTAAAATAACAAAACCCTAACTGTAATACTGTGTAAAATAACAAATTCCTACTGTAACACAGTGCAAAATAACAAACTCCTAATTGTAACATTGTTCAAAATAACAAATTCCTAGCTGTAAATCTGTGTAAAGTAACAAACCACTAACTGTAACACTGGGTAAAATAACAAACACCTAACTGTAACACTGTGTAAAATAACAATATCCTAACTGTAACACTGTGTAATATAACAAACCCCTAACTGTAATACTGTGTAAAATAACAAACCCCTAAATGTAATACTGTGTAAAATAACAAACACCTAACTGTAACACAGTTTAAAATAAAAAAATCCCTCAATGTAATACTGTGTAAAATAACAAAACCCTAACTATAACACGGTGTAAAATAACAAACACCTAACAGTAACACTGTGTAAAATAACCAACCCCTAACTGTAATACTGTGTAAAATAACAAACCCCTAACTGTAACACTGTGTAAATTAACAAACCCCTAACTGTTACACTGTGTCAAATAACAAAACCCTAACTGTAACACTGTGTAAATTAACAAACCCCTAACTGTTACACTGTGTCAAATAACAAAACCCTAACTGTTACACTGTGTACAATAACAAACCCCTAAGTGTAACACTGTGTAAAATAACAAACCCCTAACTGAAACACTGTGTAAAATAACAAACTTCTAACTGTAACACTGTGTAAAATAACAAAACCCTAACTGTAATACTGTGTAAAATAGCAAACCCCTAAATGTAACACCGTGTAAAATAACAAGCCCCTCACTGTAATAATGTGTAAAATAACAAACTCCTAACTGTAATATTGTATTAAATGACAATATCCTAACTCTAACACTGTGTAAAATAACAAACCCATTACTGTAACACTGTGTAAAATAACAAACCCCTAACTGTAACACTGTGTAAAATAACAAACTTCTAACTGTAACACTGTGTAAAATAACAAACACATAACTGCAAAACTGTGTAAAGTAACAAACCCCTAACTGTAACACTGTGTAAGCTAACAAACCCCTAAGTGTAACACTGTGTAAAGTAACAAACCCCACTAACTGTAACAGTGTGTAAAATAACAAACTCCTAACTGTAATACTGTGTAAAATAACAAACCCCTAACTGTAATACTGTGTAAAATAACAAACACCTAACTGTAACACTGTTTAAAATAAAAAAATCCCTCACTGTAATACAGTGTAAAATAACAAACCCCAAACTGAAACACTGTGTAAAATAACAAACTTCTAACTGTAACACTGTGTAAAGTAACAAACCCCTAACTGTAGCACTGTGTTAGATAACAAATCCCGAAGTGTAACACTGTGTAAAGTAACAAACCCCTAACTGTAACACTGTGTAAAACAACAAACTCCTAACTGTAATACTGTGTAAAATAACAAACTCCTAAGTGTAACACTGTGTAAAATAACAAACCCCTAACTGTAATACTGTGTAAAATAACAAACCCCTAACTGTAACACTGTGTAAATTAACAAACCCCTAGCCGTTACACTGTGTCAAATAACAAAACCCTAACTGTAATACTGTGTCAAATAACAAACTCCTAACTGTAATACTGTGTAAAATAACAAACCCCTACCTGTAATACTGTGTAAAATAACAAACCCCTAACTGAAACACTGTGTAAAATAACAAACTTCTAACTGTAACACTGTGTAAAATAACAAACACATAACTGCAAAACTGTGTAAAGTAACAAACCCCTAACTGTAACATTGGGTAAGATAACAAACCCCTAAGCGTAACACTGTGTAAAATAACAAACCCCACTAACTGTAATACTGTGTAAAATAACAAACCCCACTAACTGTAACACTGTGTAAAATAACAAACTCCTAACTGTAATACTGTGTAAAATAACAAACCCCTAACTGTAACACTGTTTAAAATAAAAAAATCCCTCACTGCAATACTGTGTAAAATAACAAAACCCTAACTGTAATGCTGTGTAAAAGAACAGATTCATAACTGTAACACTGTGTACAATAGCAAACCCCTAAATGTAACACTGTGTAAAATAACAAACCACTAACTGTAACACTGTGAAGATAACAAACCCCTAAGTGTAACAGTGTGTAAAATAACAAACCCCTAACTGTAACACTGTGTAAAATAACAAACCACTAACTGTAACACTGTGTAAAATAACAAACCACTAACTGTAACACTGTGTAAAATAACAAACCCCTAACTGTAACACTGTGTAAAATAACAAACCCCTAACTGTAACACTGTGTAAAATAACAAACCCCTAACTGTAACACTGTGAAGATAACAAACCCCTAAGTGTAACACTGTGTAAAATGACAAACTTCTAACTGTAACACTGTGTAAAATAACAAACACATAACTGCAAAACTGTGTAAAGTAACAAACCCCTAACTGAAACACTGTGTAAAATGACAAACTTCTAACTGTAACACTGTGTAAAATAACAAACACATAACTGCAAAACTGTGTAAAGTAACAAACCCCTAACTGTAACACAGTGTAAGCTAACAAACCCCTAAGTGTAACACTGTGTAAAGTAACAAACCCCACTCACTGTAACACTGTGTAAAATAACAAACTCCTAACTGTAATACTGTGTAAAATAACAAACACCTAACTGTAACACTGTGTAAAGTAACAAACCCCACTAACTGTAACACTGTGTAAAATAACAAACTCTTAACTGTAATACTGTGTAAAATAACAAACACCTAACTGTAACACTGTGTAAAGTAACAATCTCCTAAATGTAACGCTGTGTAAAATAGCAAAACCCTAACATTAATGCTGTCTAAAATCAAAAACCACAAACTGTTAGGCTGTGTAAAACAATAAATTACTAACTGTCACACTGTGTAAAATAAGAAACCCAAAACTCTAACATTGTTTAAAATAACAAACACTTTAACTGTAACACAGAGTAAAATAACAAACCCCTAACTGTAACACTGGGTAAAATAACAAACACCTAACTGTAACACTGTGTAAAGTAACAATCCCCTAACTGTAACGCTGTGTAAAATAATAATTCCCTAACAGTAACACTGCGTAAAATACCAAACACCTAACTGTAAGACTGAAAAAAATAACAAACCCGGAACTGTATCACTGTGTAAAATAACCAATCCCTAACTGTAATACTGTGTAAAATAACAAAACCCTAACTGTAACGCAGTGTAAAATAGCAAACCCATAAATGTAACACTGTGTAAAATAACAAACCCCTAACTGTAATACTGTGTAAAATAACAAACCTCTAACTGTTACAAAGTGTAAAATAACAAAACCCTAACTGTAATTCTGTGTAAAGTAACAAATTCCTACTGTAACACAGTGTAAAATAACAAACCACTCATTGTAACATTGTTTAAAATAACAAATCCCTAGCTGTAAATCTGTGTAAAGTAACAAGCCCCTAACTGTAACACTGTGTAAAATAACAAACCCCTAACTGTAACACTGGGTAAAATAACAAACACCTAACTGTAACACTGTGTAAAATAACAATATCCTAACTGTAACACTGAGTAATATAACAAAACCCTAACTGTAATACTGTGTAAAATAACAAACCCCTAACTATAACACTGTGTAAAATAACAAGCCCCTCACTGTAATAATGTGTAAAATAACAAACTCCTAACTGTAATATTGTATTAAATGACAATATCGTAACTGTAACACTGTGTAAAATAACAAACCCATTACTGTAACACTGTGTAAAATAACAAAACCATAACT
Source organism: Carcharodon carcharias (assembly GCF_017639515.1). Taxonomy (NCBI): domain Eukaryota; kingdom Metazoa; phylum Chordata; class Chondrichthyes; order Lamniformes; family Lamnidae; genus Carcharodon; species Carcharodon carcharias. The sequence continues at coordinate 112,222,606 of NC_054485.1, forward strand.
GTAACAGGGTGTAAAATAACAAACCCCTAACTGTAACACTGTGTAAAATAACAAACTTCTAACTGTAACACTGTGTAAAATAACAAACACATAACTGCAAAACTGTGTAAAGTAACAAACCCCTAACTGTAACACTGTGTAAGCTAACAAAACCCTAAGTGTAACACTGTGTAAAGTAACAAACCCCACTAACTGTAACACTGTGTAAAATAACAAACTCCTAACTGTAATACTGTGTAAAATAACAAACCCCTAACTGTAATACTGTGTAAAATAACAAACACCTAACTGTAACACTGTTTAAAATAAAAAAATCCATCACTGTAATACAGTGTAAAATAACAAACCCCTAACTGAAACACTGTGTAAAATAACAAACTTCTAACTGTAACAGTGTGTAAAGTAACAAACCCCTAACTGTAGCACTGTGTTAGATAACAAATCCCTAAGTGTAACACTGTGTAAAATAACAAACCCCACTAACTGTAACACTGTGTAAAATAACAAACTCCTAACTATAATACTGTGTAAAATAACAAACCCCTAAATGTAATACTGTGTAAAATAACAAACACCTAACTGTAACACAGTTTAAAATAAAAAAATCCCTCAATGTAATACTGTGTAAAATAACAAAACCCTAAATGTAACACGGTGTAAAATAACAAACCCCTAACTGTAATACTGTGTAAAATAACAAACCACTAACTGTAACACTGTGTAAAATAACAAACTCCTAACTGTAATACTGTGTAAAATAACAAACTCCTAAGTGTAACACTGTGTAAAATAACAAACCCCTAACTGTAATACTGTGTAAAATAACAAACCCCTAACTGTAACACTGTGTAAATTAACAAACCCCTAGCCGTTACACTGTGTCAAATAACAAAACCCTAACTGTAATACTGTGTCAAATAACAAACTCCTAACTGTAATACTGTGTAAAATAACAAACCCCTACCTGTAATACTGTGTAAAATAACAAACCCCTAACTGAAACACTGTGTAAAATAACAAACCCCTAACTGTAACACTGTGTAAAATAACAAACCCCTAACTGTTACACTGTGTCAAATACAAAACCCTAACTGTAATACTGTGTAAAATAACAAACTTCTAACTGCAATACTGTGTAAATTAACAAACCCCTAACTGTAACACTGTGTAAAATAACAAAATCCCAACTGTAATACTGTGTAAAATAACAATCTCCTAACTGTAACGCTGTGTAAAATAACAAAACCCTAACCGTAACGCTGTGTAAAATAGCAAACCCCTAAATGTAACGCTGTGTAAAATAACAAACCTGGAACTGTAACAATGTGTAAAATAACCAATCTCTAACTGTAATACTGTGTAAAATAACAAACCCTAACAGTAACACTTAGTAAAATAACAAGACCCTAACTGTAACGCTGTGTAAAATAGCAAACCCCTAAATGAAATGCTGTGTAAAATAACAAACCTCTAACTGTAATACTGTGTAAAATAACAAACCTCTAACTGTTATAAAGTGTAAAATAACAAAACCCTAACTGTAATACTGTGTAAAATAACAAATTCCTACTGTAACACAGTGCAAAATAACAAACTCCTAATTGTAACATTGTTCAAAATAACAAATTCCTAGCTGTAAATCTGTGTAAAGTAACAAACCACTAACTGTAACACTGGGTAAAATAACAAACACCTAACTGTAACACTGTGTAAAATAACAATATCCTAACTGTAACACTGTGTAATATAACAAACCCCTAACTGTAATACTGTGTAAAATAACAAACCCCTAAATGTAATACTGTGTAAAATAACAAACACCTAACTGTAACACAGTTTAAAATAAAAAAATCCCTCAATGTAATACTGTGTAAAATAACAAAACCCTAACTATAACACGGTGTAAAATAACAAACACCTAACAGTAACACTGTGTAAAATAACCAACCCCTAACTGTAATACTGTGTAAAATAACAAACCCCTAACTGTAACACTGTGTAAATTAACAAACCCCTAACTGTTACACTGTGTCAAATAACAAAACCCTAACTGTAACACTGTGTAAATTAACAAACCCCTAACTGTTACACTGTGTCAAATAACAAAACCCTAACTGTTACACTGTGTACAATAACAAACCCCTAAGTGTAACACTGTGTAAAATAACAAACCCCTAACTGAAACACTGTGTAAAATAACAAACTTCTAACTGTAACACTGTGTAAAATAACAAAACCCTAACTGTAATACTGTGTAAAATAGCAAACCCCTAAATGTAACACCGTGTAAAATAACAAGCCCCTCACTGTAATAATGTGTAAAATAACAAACTCCTAACTGTAATATTGTATTAAATGACAATATCCTAACTCTAACACTGTGTAAAATAACAAACCCATTACTGTAACACTGTGTAAAATAACAAACCCCTAACTGTAACACTGTGTAAAATAACAAACTTCTAACTGTAACACTGTGTAAAATAACAAACACATAACTGCAAAACTGTGTAAAGTAACAAACCCCTAACTGTAACACTGTGTAAGCTAACAAACCCCTAAGTGTAACACTGTGTAAAGTAACAAACCCCACTAACTGTAACAGTGTGTAAAATAACAAACTCCTAACTGTAATACTGTGTAAAATAACAAACCCCTAACTGTAATACTGTGTAAAATAACAAACACCTAACTGTAACACTGTTTAAAATAAAAAAATCCCTCACTGTAATACAGTGTAAAATAACAAACCCCAAACTGAAACACTGTGTAAAATAACAAACTTCTAACTGTAACACTGTGTAAAGTAACAAACCCCTAACTGTAGCACTGTGTTAGATAACAAATCCCGAAGTGTAACACTGTGTAAAGTAACAAACCCCTAACTGTAACACTGTGTAAAACAACAAACTCCTAACTGTAATACTGTGTAAAATAACAAACTCCTAAGTGTAACACTGTGTAAAATAACAAACCCCTAACTGTAATACTGTGTAAAATAACAAACCCCTAACTGTAACACTGTGTAAATTAACAAACCCCTAGCCGTTACACTGTGTCAAATAACAAAACCCTAACTGTAATACTGTGTCAAATAACAAACTCCTAACTGTAATACTGTGTAAAATAACAAACCCCTACCTGTAATACTGTGTAAAATAACAAACCCCTAACTGAAACACTGTGTAAAATAACAAACTTCTAACTGTAACACTGTGTAAAATAACAAACACATAACTGCAAAACTGTGTAAAGTAACAAACCCCTAACTGTAACATTGGGTAAGATAACAAACCCCTAAGCGTAACACTGTGTAAAATAACAAACCCCACTAACTGTAATACTGTGTAAAATAACAAACCCCACTAACTGTAACACTGTGTAAAATAACAAACTCCTAACTGTAATACTGTGTAAAATAACAAACCCCTAACTGTAACACTGTTTAAAATAAAAAAATCCCTCACTGCAATACTGTGTAAAATAACAAAACCCTAACTGTAATGCTGTGTAAAAGAACAGATTCATAACTGTAACACTGTGTACAATAGCAAACCCCTAAATGTAACACTGTGTAAAATAACAAACCACTAACTGTAACACTGTGAAGATAACAAACCCCTAAGTGTAACAGTGTGTAAAATAACAAACCCCTAACTGTAACACTGTGTAAAATAACAAACCACTAACTGTAACACTGTGTAAAATAACAAACCACTAACTGTAACACTGTGTAAAATAACAAACCCCTAACTGTAACACTGTGTAAAATAACAAACCCCTAACTGTAACACTGTGTAAAATAACAAACCCCTAACTGTAACACTGTGAAGATAACAAACCCCTAAGTGTAACACTGTGTAAAATGACAAACTTCTAACTGTAACACTGTGTAAAATAACAAACACATAACTGCAAAACTGTGTAAAGTAACAAACCCCTAACTGAAACACTGTGTAAAATGACAAACTTCTAACTGTAACACTGTGTAAAATAACAAACACATAACTGCAAAACTGTGTAAAGTAACAAACCCCTAACTGTAACACAGTGTAAGCTAACAAACCCCTAAGTGTAACACTGTGTAAAGTAACAAACCCCACTCACTGTAACACTGTGTAAAATAACAAACTCCTAACTGTAATACTGTGTAAAATAACAAACACCTAACTGTAACACTGTGTAAAGTAACAAACCCCACTAACTGTAACACTGTGTAAAATAACAAACTCTTAACTGTAATACTGTGTAAAATAACAAACACCTAACTGTAACACTGTGTAAAGTAACAATCTCCTAAATGTAACGCTGTGTAAAATAGCAAAACCCTAACATTAATGCTGTCTAAAATCAAAAACCACAAACTGTTAGGCTGTGTAAAACAATAAATTACTAACTGTCACACTGTGTAAAATAAGAAACCCAAAACTCTAACATTGTTTAAAATAACAAACACTTTAACTGTAACACAGAGTAAAATAACAAACCCCTAACTGTAACACTGGGTAAAATAACAAACACCTAACTGTAACACTGTGTAAAGTAACAATCCCCTAACTGTAACGCTGTGTAAAATAATAATTCCCTAACAGTAACACTGCGTAAAATACCAAACACCTAACTGTAAGACTGAAAAAAATAACAAACCCGGAACTGTATCACTGTGTAAAATAACCAATCCCTAACTGTAATACTGTGTAAAATAACAAAACCCTAACTGTAACGCAGTGTAAAATAGCAAACCCATAAATGTAACACTGTGTAAAATAACAAACCCCTAACTGTAATACTGTGTAAAATAACAAACCTCTAACTGTTACAAAGTGTAAAATAACAAAACCCTAACTGTAATTCTGTGTAAAGTAACAAATTCCTACTGTAACACAGTGTAAAATAACAAACCACTCATTGTAACATTGTTTAAAATAACAAATCCCTAGCTGTAAATCTGTGTAAAGTAACAAGCCCCTAACTGTAACACTGTGTAAAATAACAAACCCCTAACTGTAACACTGGGTAAAATAACAAACACCTAACTGTAACACTGTGTAAAATAACAATATCCTAACTGTAACACTGAGTAATATAACAAAACCCTAACTGTAATACTGTGTAAAATAACAAACCCCTAACTATAACACTGTGTAAAATAACAAGCCCCTCACTGTAATAATGTGTAAAATAACAAACTCCTAACTGTAATATTGTATTAAATGACAATATCGTAACTGTAACACTGTGTAAAATAACAAACCCATTACTGTAACACTGTGTAAAATAACAAAACCATAACTGTAACAGGGTGTAAAATAACAAACCCCTAACTGTAACACTGTGTAAAATAACAAACTTCTAACTGTAACACTGTGTAAAATAACAAACACATAACTGCAAAACTGTGTAAAGTAACAAACCCCTAACTGTAACACTGTGTAAGCTAACAAAACCCTAAGTGTAACACTGTGTAAAGTAACAAACCCCACTAACTGTAACACTGTGTAAAATAACAAACTCCTAACTGTAATACTGTGTAAAATAACAAACCCCTAACTGTAATACTGTGTAAAATAACAAACACCTAACTGTAACACTGTTTAAAATAAAAAAATCCATCACTGTAATACAGTGTAAAATAACAAACCCCTAACTGAAACACTGTGTAAAATAACAAACTTCTAACTGTAACAGTGTGTAAAGTAACAAACCCCTAACTGTAGCACTGTGTTAGATAACAAATCCCTAAGTGTAACACTGTGTAAAATAACAAACCCCACTAACTGTAACACTGTGTAAAATAACAAACTCCTAACTATAATACTGTGTAAAATAACAAACCCCTAAATGTAATACTGTGTAAAATAACAAACACCTAACTGTAACACAGTTTAAAATAAAAAAATCCCTCAATGTAATACTGTGTAAAATAACAAAACCCTAAATGTAACACGGTGTAAAATAACAAACCCCTAACTGTAATACTGTGTAAAATAACAAACCACTAACTGTAACACTGTGTAAAACAACAAACTCCTAACTGTAATACTGTGTAAAATAACAAACTCCTAAGTGTAACACTGTGTAAAATAACAAACCCCTAACTGTAATACTGTGTAAAATAACAAACCCCTAACTGTAACACTGTGTAAATTAACAAACCCCTAGCCGTTACACTGTGTCAAATAACAAAACCCTAACTGTAATACTGTGTCAAATAACAAACTCCTAACTGTAATACTGTGTAAAATAACAAACCCCTACCTGTAATACTGTGTAAAATAACAAACCCCTAACTGAAACACTGTGTAAAATAACAAACTTCTAACTGTAACACTGTGTAAAATAACAAACACATAACTGCAAAACTGTGTAAAGTAACAAACCCCTAACTGTAACATTGGGTAAGATAACAAACCCCTAAGCGTAACACTGTGTAAAATAACAAACCCCACTAACTGTAACACTGTGTAAAATAACAAACCCCACTAACTGTAACACTGTGTAAAATAACAAACTCCTAACTGTAATACTGTGTAAAATAACAAACCCCTAACTGTAACACTGTTTAAAATAAAAAATCCCTCACTGCAATACTGTGTAAAATAACAAAACCCTAACTGTAATGCTGTGTAAAAGAACAGATTCATAACTGTAACACTGTGTACAATAGCAAACCCCTAAATGTAACACTGTGTAAAATAACAAACCACTAACTGTAACACTGTGAAGATAACAAACCCCTAAGTGTAACAGTGTGTAAAATAACAAACCCCTAACTGTAACACTGTGTAAAATAACAAACCACTAACTGTAACACTGTGTAAAATAACAAACCACTAACTGTAACACTGTGTAAAATAACAAACCCCTAACTGTAACACTGTGTAAAATAACAAACCCCTAACTGTAACACTGTGTAAAATAACAAACCCCTAACTGTAACACTGTGAAGATAACAAACCCCTAAGTGTAACACTGTGTAAAATGACAAACTTCTAACTGTAACACTGTGTAAAATAACAAACACATAACTGCAAAACTGTGTAAAGTAACAAACCCCTAACTGTAACACTGTGTAAAATGACAAACTTCTAACTGTAACACTGTGTAAAATAACAAACACATAACTGCAAAACTGTGTAAAGTAACAAACCCCTAACTGTAACACAGTGTAAGCTAACAAACCCCTAAGTGTAACACTGTGTAAAGTAACAAACCCCACTCACTGTAACACTGTGTAAAATAACAAACTCCTAACTGTAATACTGTGTAAAATAACAAACACCTAACTGTAACACTGTGTAAAGTAACAAACCCCACTAACTGTAACACTGTGTAAAATAACAAACTCCTAACTGTAATACTGTGTAAAATAACAAACACCTAACTGTAACACTGTGTAAAGTAACAATCTCCTAAATGTAACGCTGTGTAAAATAGCAAAACCCTAACATTAATGCTGTCTAAAATCAAAAACCACAAACTGTTAGGCTGTGTAAAACAATAAATTACTAACTGTCACACTGTGTAAAATAAGAAACCCAAAACTCTAACATTGTTTAAAATAACAAACACTTTAACTGTAACACAGAGTAAAATAACAAACCCCTAACTGTAACACTGGGTAAAATAACAAACACCTAACTGTAACACTGTGTAAAGTAACAATCCCCTAACTGTAACGCTGTGTAAAATAATAATTCCCTAACAGTAACACTGCGTAAAATACCAAACACCTAACTGTAAGACTGAAAAAAATAACAAACCCGGAACTGTATCACTGTGTAAAATAACCAATCCCTAACTGTAATACTGTGTAAAATAACAAAACCCTAACTGTAACGCAGTGTAAAATAGCAAAACCATAAATGTAACACTGTGTAAAATAACAAACCCCTAACTGTAATACTGTGTAAAATAACAAACCTCTAACTGTTACAAAGTGTAAAATAACAAAACCCTAACTGTAATTCTGTGTAAAGTAACAAATTCCTACTGTAACACAGTGTAAAATAACAAACCACTCATTGTAACATTGTTTAAAATAACAAATCCCTAGCTGTAAATCTGTGTAAAGTAACAAGCCCCTAACTGTAACACTGTGTAAAATAACAAACCCCTAACTGTAACACTGGGTAAAATAACAAACACCTAACTGTAACACTGTGTAAAATAACAATATCCTAACTGTAACACTGAGTAATATAACAAAACCCTAACTGTAATACTGTGTAAAATAACAAACCCCTAACTATAACACTGTGTAAAATAACAAGCCCCTCACTGTAATAATGAGTAAAATAACAAACTCCTAACTGTAATATTGTATTAAATGACAATATCGTAACTGTAACACTGTGTAAAATAACAAACCCATTACTGTAACACTGTGTAAAATAACAAAACCATAACTGTAACAGGGTGTAAAATAACAAACCCCTAACTGTAACACTGTGTAAAATAACAAACTTCTAACTGTAACACTGTGTAAAATAACAAACACATAACTGCAAAACTGTGTAAAGTAACAAACCCCTAACTGTAACACTGTGTAAGCTAACAAAACCCTAAGTGTAACACTGTGTAAAGTAACAAACCCCACTAACTGTAACACTGTGTAAAATAACAAACTCCTAACTGTAATACTGTGTAAAATAACAAACCCCTAACTGTAATACTGTGTAAAATAACAAACACCTAACTGTAACACTGTTTAAAATAAAAAAATCCATCACTGTAATACAGTGTAAAATAACAAACCCCTAACTGAAACACTGTGTAAAATAACAAACTTCTAACTGTAACAGTGTGTAAAGTAACAAACCCCTAACTGTAGCACTGTGTTAGATAACAAATCCCTAAGTGTAACACTGTGTAAAATAACAAACCCCACTAACTGTAACACTGTGTAAAATAACAAACTCCTAACTATAATACTGTGTAAAATAACAAACCCCTAAATGTAATACTGTGGAAAATAACAAACACCTAACTGTAACACAGTTTAAAATAAAAAAATCCCTCAATGTAATACTGTGTAAAATAACAAAACCCTAAATGTAACACGGTGTAAAATAACAAACCCCTAACTGTAATACTGTGTAAAATAACAAACCACTAACTGTAACACTGGGTAAAATAACAAAACCCTAACTGTAATACTGTGTAAAATAGCAAACCCCTAAATGTAACACTGTGTAAAATAACAAACCCCTAACTGTAATACTGTGTAAAATAACAAACCCCTAACTGTAACACTGTGTAAATTAACAAACCCCTAACTGTAACAATGTGTAAAATAACAAACTCCTAACTGTAATACTGTGTAAAATAACAAACCCCTAACTGTTACACTGTGTCAAATGACAAAACCCTAACTGTAATACTGTGTAAAATAACAAACCCCTAACTGTAACACTGTGTAAATTAACAAACCCCTAACTGTAACAATGTGTAAAATAACAAACTCCTAACTGTAATACTGTGTAAAATAGCAAACCCCTAACTGTAACGCTGTGTAAAATAACAAAACTCTAACCGTAACGCTGTGTAAAATAGCAAACCCCTAAATGTAACGCTGTGTAAAATAACAAACCCCTAACTGTAACACTGTGTAAATTAACAAACCCCTAACTGTTACACTGTGTCAAATAACAAAACCCTAACTGTAATACTGTGTAAAATAACAAACCCCTAACAGAAACACTGTGTAAAATAACAAACTTCTAACTGTAACACTGTGTAAAATAAAAAAACACATAACTGCAAAACTGTGTAAAGTAACAAACCCCTAACTGTAACACTGGGTAAGATAACAAACCCCTAAGTGAAACACTGTGTAAAATAACAAACCCCACTAACTGTAACACTGTGTAAAATAACAAACTCCTAACTATAATACTGTGTAAAATAACAAACCCCTAAATGTAATACTGTGTAAAATAACAAACACCTAACAGTAACACAGTTTAAAATAAAAAAATCCCTCAATGCAATACTGTGTAAAATAACAAAACCCTAACTGTAACACGGTGTAAAATAACAAACCCCTAACTGTAATACTGTGTAAAATAACAAACAACTAACTGTAACACTGTGTAAAATAACAAAACCCTAACTGTAATACTGTGTAAAATAGCAAACCCCTAAATGTAACACTGTGTAAAATAACAAGCCCCTCACTGTAATAATGTGTAAAATAACAGACTCCTAACTGTAATATTGTATTAAATGACAATATCCTAACTGTAACACTGTGTAAAATAACAAAACCCTAACTGTAACACTGTGTAAAATAACAAACCCATTACTGTAACACTGTGTAAAATAACAAAACCCTAACTGTAACACTGTGTAAAATAACAAACCCCTAACTGTAACACTGTGTAAAATAACAAACCCATTACTGTAACACTGTGTAAAATAACAAAACCCTAACTGTAACACTGTGTAAAATAACAAACCCCTAACTGTAACACTGTGTAAAATAACAAACTTCTAACTGTAACACTGTGTAAAATAACAAACACATAACTGCAAAACTGTGTAAAGTAACAAACCCCTAACTGTAACACTGTGTAAGCTAACAAACCCCTAAGTGTAACACTGTGTAAAGTAACAAACCCCACTAACTGTAACAGTGTGTAAAATAACAAACTCCTAACTGTAATACTGTGTAAAATAACAAACCCCTAACTGTAATACTGTGTAAAATAACAAACACCTAACTGTAACACTGTTTAAAATAAAAAAAATCCCTCACTGTAATACAGTGTAAAATAACGAACCCCTAACTGAAACACTATGTAAAATAACAAACTTCTAACTGTAACACTGTGTAAAGTAACAAACCCCTAACTGTAGCACTGTGTTAGATAACAAATCCCGAAGTGTAACACTGTGTAAAACAACAAACTCCTAACTGTAATACTGTGTAAAATAACAAACCCATAACTGTAACACTGTGTCAAGTAACAAACCCCTAACTGTTACACTGTGTCAAATAACAAACCCCTAACTGTAATACTGTGTAAAATAACAAACCCCTAACTGTAACACTGTGTAAATTAACAAACCCCTAACTGTTACACTGTGTCAAATAACAAACCCCTAACTGTAATACTGTGTAAAATAACAAACCCCTAACTGAAACACTGTGTAAAATAACAAACTTCTAACTGTAACACTGTGTAAAATAACAAACACATAACTGCAAAACTGTGTAAAGTAACAAACCCCTAACTGTAACACTGGGTAAGATAACAAACCCCTAAGTGTAACACTGTGTAAAATAACAAACCCCACTAACTGTAACACTGTGTAAAATAACAAACTCCTAACTGTAATACTGTGTAAAATAACAAACCCCTAAATGTAATACTGTGTAAAATAACAAACACCTAACTGTAACATGGTGTAAAATAACAAACCACTAACAGTAACACTGTGTAAAAAAACAAACCCCTAACAGTAATACTGTGTAAAGTAACAAAACCCTAACTGTAACAGTGTGTAAATTAACAAACCCCTAACTGTTACACTGTGTCAAATAACAAAACCCTAACTGTAATACTGTGTAAAATAACAAACCCCTAACTGTAATACTGTGTAAAATAACAAACCCCTAACTGTAACACTGTGTAAAATAACAAACCCCTAACTGTTACACTGTGTCAAATACAAAACCCTAACTGTAATACTGTGTAAAATAACAAACTTCTAACTGCAATACTGTGTAAATTAACAAACCCCTAACTGTAACACTGTGTAAAATAACAAAATCCCAACTGTAATACTGTGTAAAATAACAATCTCCTAACTGTAACGCTGTGTAAAATAACAAAACCCTAACCGTAACGCTGTGTAAAATAGCAAACCCCTAAATGTAACGCTGTGTAAAATAACAAACCTGGAACTGTAACAATGTGTAAAATAACCAATCTCTAACTGTAATACTGTGTAAAATAACAAAACCCTAACAGTAACACTTAGTAAAATAACAAGACCCTAACTGTAACGCTGTGTAAAATAGCAAACCCCTAAATGAAATGCTGTGTAAAATAACAAACCTCTAACTGTAATACTGTGTAAAATAACAAACCTCTAACTGTTATAAAGTGTAAAATAACAAAACCCTAACTGTAATACTGTGTAAAATAACAAATTCCTACTGTAACACAGTGCAAAATAACAAACTCCTAATTGTAACATTGTTCAAAATAACAAATTCCTAGCTGTAAATCTGTGTAAAGTAACAAACCACTAACTGTAACACTGGGTAAAATAACAAACACCTAACTGTAACACTGTGTAAAATAACAATATCCTAACTGTAACACTGTGTAATATAACAAACCCCTAACTGTAATACTGTGTAAAATAACAAACCCCTAAATGTAATACTGTGTAAAATAACAAACACCTAACTGTAACACAGTTTAAAATAAAAAAATCCCTCAATGTAATACTGTGTAAAATAACAAAACCCTAACTATAACACGGTGTAAAATAACAAACACCTAACAGTAACACTGTGTAAAATAACCAACCCCTAACTGTAATACTGTGTAAAATAACAAACCCCTAACTGTAACACTGTGTAAATTAACAAACCCCTAACTGTTACACTGTGTCAAATAACAAAACCCTAACTGTAACACTGTGTAAATTAACAAACCCCTAACTGTTACACTGTGTCAAATAACAAAACCCTAACTGTTACACTGTGTACAATAACAAACCCCTAAGTGTAACACTGTGTAAAATAACAAACCCCTAACTGAAACACTGTGTAAAATAACAAACTTCTAACTGTAACACTGTGTAAAATAACAAACACATAACTGCAAAACTGTGTAAAGTAACAAACCCCTAACTGTAACACTGGGTAAGATAACAAACCCCTAAGTGTAACACTGTGTAAAATAACAAACCCCACTAACTGTAACACTGTGTAAAATAACAAACTCCTAACTATAATACTGTGTAAAATAACAAACCCCTAAATGTAATACTGTGTAAAATAACAAACACCTAAATGTAACACAGTTTAAAATAAAAAAATCCCTCAATGTAATACTGTGTAAAATAACAAAACCCTAACTGTAACACTGTGCAAAATAACAAAACCCTAACTGTAATACTGTGTAAAATAGCAAACCCCTAAATGTAACACCGTGTAAAATAACAAGCCCCTCACTGTAATAATGTGTAAAATAACAAACTCCTAACTGTAATATTGTATTAAATGACAATATCCTAACTCTAACACTGTGTAAAATAACAAACCCATTACTGTAACACTGTGTAAAATAACAAACCCCTAACTGTAACACTGTGTAAAATAACAAACTTCTAACTGTAACACTGTGTAAAATAACAAACACATAACTGCAAAGCTGTGTAAAGTAACAAACCCCTAACTGTAACACTGTGTAAGCTAACAAACCCCTAAGTGTAACACTGTGTGAAGTAACAAACCCCACTAACTGTAACAGTGTGTAAAATAACAAACACCTAACTGTAATACTGTGTAAAATAACAAACCCCTAACTGTAATACTGTGTAAAATAACAAACACCTAACTGTAACACTGTTTAAAATAAAAAAATCCCTCACTGTAATACAGTGTAAAATAACAAACCCCAAACTGAAACACTGTGTAAAATAACAAACTTCTAACTGTAACACTGTGTAAAGTAACAAACCCCTAACTGTAGCACTGTGTTAGATAACAAATCCCGAAGTGTAACACTGTGTAAAGTAACAAACCCCTAACTGTAACACTGTGTAAAACAACAAACTCCTAACTGTAATACTGTGTAAAATAACAAACTCCTAAGTGTAACACTGTGTAAAATAACAAACCCCTAACTGTAATACTGTGTAAAATAACAAACCCCTAACTGTAACACTGTGTAAATTAACAAACCCCTAGCCGTTACACTGTGTCAAATAACAAAACCCTAACTGTAATACTGTGTCAAATAACAAACTCCTAACTGTAATACTGTGTAAAATAACAAACCCCTACCTGTAATACTGTGTAAAATAACAAACCCCTAACTGAAACACTGTGTAAAATAACAAACTTCTAACTGTAACACTGTGTAAAATAACAAACACATAACTGCAAAACTGTGTAAAGTAACAAACCCCTAACTGTAACATTGGGTAAGATAACAAACCCCTAAGCGTAACACTGTGTAAAATAACAAACCCCACTAACTGTAACACTGTGTAAAATAACAAACCCCACTAACTGTAACACTGTGTAAAATAACAAACTCCTAACTGTAATACTGTGTAAAATAACAAACCCCTAACTGTAACACTGTTTAAAATAAAAAAATCCCTCACTGCAATACTGTGTAAAATAACAAAACCCTAACTGTAATGCTGTGTAAAAGAACAGATTCATAACTGTAACACTGTGTACAATAGCAAACCCCTAAATGTAACACTGTGTAAAATAACAAACCACTAACTGTAACACTGTGAAGATAACAAACCCCTAAGTGTAACAGTGTGTAAAATAACAAACCCCTAACTGTAACACTGTGTAAAATAACAAACCCCTAACTGTAACACTGTGTAAAATGACAAACTTCTAACTGTAACACTGTGTAAAATAACAAACACATAACTGCAAAACTGTGTAAAGTAACAAACCCCTAACTGTAACACAGTGTAAGCTAACAAACCCCTAAGTGTAACACTGTGTAAAGTAACAAACCCCACTCACTGTAACACTGTGTAAAATAACAAACTCCTAACTGTAATACTGTGTAAAATAACAAACACCTAACTGTAACACTGTGTAAAGTAACAAACCCCACTAACTGTAACACTGTGTAAAATAACAAACTCCTAACTGTAATACTGTGTAAAATAACAAACACCTAACTGTAACACTGTGTAAAGTAACAATCTCCTAAATGTAACGCTGTGTAAAATAGCAAAACCCTAACATTAATGCTGTCTAAAATCAAAAACCACAAACTGTTAGGCTGTGTAAAACAATAAATTACTAACTGTCACACTGTGTAAAATAAGAAACCCAAAACTCTAACATTGTTTAAAATAACAAACACTTTAACTGTAACACAGAGTAAAATAACAAACCCCTAACTGTAACACTGGGTAAAATAACAAACACCTAACTGTAACACTGTGTAAAGTAACAATCCCCTAACTGTAACGCTGTGTAAAATAATAATTCCCTAACAGTAACACTGCGTAAAATACCAAACACCTAACTGTAAGACTGAAAAAAATAACAAACCCGGAACTGTATCACTGTGTAAAATAACCAATCCCTAACTGTAATACTGTGTAAAATAACAAAACCCTAACTGTAACGCAGTGTAAAATAGCAAACCCCTAAATGTAACACTGTGTAAAATAACAAACCCCTAACTGTAATACTGTGTAAAATAACAAACCTCTAACTGTTACAAAGTGTAAAATAACAAAACCCTAACTGTAATTCTGTGTAAAGTAACAAATTCCTACTGTAACACAGTGTAAAATAACAAACCACTCATTGTAACATTGTTTAAAATAACAAATCCCTAGCTGTAAATCTGTGTAAAGTAACAAGCCCCTAACTGTAACACTGTGTAAAATAACAAACCCCTAACTGTAACACTGGGTAAAATAACAAACACCTAACTGTAACACTGTGTAAAATAACAATATCCTAACTGTAACACTGAGTAATATAACAAAACCCTAACTGTAATACTGTGTAAAATAACAAACCCCTAACTATAACACTGTGTAAAATAACAAGCCCCTCACTGTAATAATGTGTAAAATAACAAACTCCTAACTGTAATATTGTATTAAATGACAATATCGTAACTGTAACACTGTGTAAAATAACAAACCCATTACTGTAACACTGTGTAAAATAACAAAACCATAACTGTAACAGGGTGTAAAATAACAAACCCCTAACTGTAACACTGTGTAAAATAACAAACTTCTAACTGTAACACTGTGTAAAATAACAAACACATAACTGCAAAACTGTGTAAAGTAACAAACCCCTAACTGTAACACTGTGTAAGCTAACAAAACCCTAAGTGTAACACTGTGTAAAGTAACAAACCCCACTAACTGTAACACTGTGTAAAATAACAAACTCCTAACTGTAATACTGTGTAAAATAACAAACCCCTAACTGTAATACTGTGTAAAATAACAAACACCTAACTGTAACACTGTTTAAAATAAAAAAATCCCTCACTGTAATACAGTGTAAAATAACAAACCCCTAACTGAAACACTGTGTAAAATAACAAACTTCTAACTGTAACAGTGTGTAAAGTAACAAACCCCTAACTGTAGCACTGTGTTAGATAACAAATCCCTAAGTGTAACACTGTGTAAAATAACAAACCCCACTAACTGTAACACTGTGTAAAACAACAAACTCCTAACTATAATACTGTGTAAAATAACAAACCCCTAAATGTAATACTGTGTAAAATAACAAACACCTAACTGTAACACAGTTTAAAATAAAAAAATCCCTCAATGTAATACTGTGTAAAATAACAAAACCCTAAATGTAACACTGTGTAAAATAACAAACCACTAACTGTAACACTGTGTAAAATAACAAAACCCTAACTGTAATACTGTGTAAAATAGCAAACCCCTAAATGTAACACTGTGTAAAATAACAAGCCCCTCACTGTAATAATGTGTAAAATAACAGACTCCTAACTGTAATATTGTATTAAATGACAATATCCTAACTGTAACACTGTGTAAAATAACAAAACCCTAACTGTAACACTGTGTAAAATAACAAACCCATTACTGTAACACTGTGTAAAATAACAAAACCCTAACTGTAACACTGTGTAAAATAACAAACCCATTACTGTAACACTGTGTAAAATAACAAAACCCTAACTGTAACACTGTGTAAAATAACAAACCCCTAACTGTAACACTGTGTAAAATAACAAACTTCTAACTGTAACACTGTGTAAAATAACAAACACATAACTGCAAAACTGTGTAAAGTAACAAACCCCTAACTGTAACACTGTGTAAGCTAACAAACCCCTAAGTGTAACACTGTGTAAAGTAACAAACCCCACTAACTGTAACAGTGTGTAAAATAACAAACTCCTAACTGTAATACTGTGTAAAATAACAAACCCCTAACTGTAATACTGTGTAAAATAACAAACACCTAACTGTAACACTGTTTAAAATAAAAAAAATCCCTCACTGTAATACAGTGTAAAATAACGAACCCCTAACTGAAACACTATGTAAAATAACAAACTTCTAACTGTAACACTGTGTAAAGTAACAAACCCCTAACTGTAGCACTGTGTTAGATAACAAATCCCGAAGTGTAACACTGTGTAAAATAACAAACCCCTAACTGTAACACTGTGTAAAACAACAAACTCCTAACTGTAATACTGTGTAAAATAACAAACCCATAACTGTAACACTGTGTAAAATAACAAACCCCTAACTGTTACACTGTGTCAAATAACAAACCCCTAACTGTAATACTGTGTAAAATAACAAACCCCTAACTGTAACACTGTGTAAATTAACAAACCCCTAACTGTTACACTGTGTCAAATAACAAACCCCTAACTGTAATACTGTGTAAAATAACAAACCCCTAACTGAAACACTGTGTAAAATAACAAACTTCTAACTGTAACATTGTGTAAAATAACAAACACATAACTGCAAAACTGTGTAAAGTAACAAACCCCTAACTGTAACACTGGGTAAGATAACAAACCCCTAAGTGTAACACTGTGTAAAATAACAAACCCCACTAACTGTAACACTGTGTAAAATAACAAACTCCTAACTGTAATACTGTGTAAAATAACAAACCCCTAAATGTAATACTGTGTAAAATAACAAACACCTAACTGTAACATGGTGTAAAATAACAAACCACTAACAGTAACACTGTGTAAAAAAACAAACCCCTAACAGTAATACTGTGTAAAGTAACAAAACCCTAACTGTAACAGTGTGTAAATTAACAAACCCCTAACTGTTACACTGTGTCAAATAACAAAACCCTAACTGTAACACTGTGTAAAATAACAAACCCCTAACTGTAATACTGTGTAAAATAACAAACCCCTAACTGTAACACTGTGTAAAATAACAAACCCCTAACTGTTACACTGTGTCAAATACAAAACCCTAACTGTAATACTGTGTAAAATAACAAACTTCTAACTGCAATACTGTGTAAATTAACAAACCCCTAACTGTAACACTGTGTAAAATAACAAAATCCCAACTGTAATACTGTGTAAAATAACAATCTCCTAACTGTAACGCTGTGTAAAATAACAAAACCCTAACCGTAACGCTGTGTAAAATAGCAAACCCCTAAATGTAACGCTGTGTAAAATAACAAACCTGGAACTGTAACAATGTGTAAAATAACCAATCTCTAACTGTAATACTGTGTAAAATAACAAAACCCTAACAGTAACACTTAGTAAAATAACAAGACCCTAACTGTAACGCTGTGTAAAATAGCAAACCCCTAAATGAAATGCTGTGTAAAATAACAAACCTCTAACTGTAATACTGTGTAAAATAACAAACCTCTAACTGTTATAAAGTGTAAAATAACAAAACCCTAACTGTAATACTGTGTAAAATAACAAATTCCTACTGTAACACAGTGCAAAATAACAAACTCCTAATTGTAACATTGTTCAAAATAACAAATTCCTAGCTGTAAATCTGTGTAAAGTAACAAACCACTAACTGTAACACTGGGTAAAATAACAAACACCTAACTGTAACACTGTGTAAAATAACAATATCCTAACTGTAACACTGTGTAATATAACAAACCCCTAACTGTAATACTGTGTAAAATAACAAACCCCTAAATGTAATACTGTGTAAAATAACAAACACCTAACTGTAACACAGTTTAAAATAAAAAAATCCCTCAATGTAATACTGTGTAAAATAACAAAACCCTAACTATAACACGGTGTAAAATAACAAACACCTAACAGTAACACTGTGTAAAATAACCAACCCCTAACTGTAATACTGTGTAAAATAACAAACCCCTAACTGTAACACTGTGTAAATTAACAAACCCCTAACTGTTACACTGTGTCAAATAACAAAACCCTAACTGTAACACTGTGTAAATTAACAAACCCCTAACTGTTACACTGTGTCAAATAACAAAACCCTAACTGTTACACTGTGTACAATAACAAACCCCTAAGTGTAACACTGTGTAAAATAACAAACCCCTAACTGAAACACTGTGTAAAATAACAAACTTCTAACTGTAACACTGTGTAAAATAACAAACACATAACTGCAAAACTGTGTAAAGTAACAAACCCCTAACTGTAACACTGGGTAAGATAACAAACCCCTAAGTGTAACACTGTGTAAAATAACAAACCCCACTAACTGTAACACTGTGTAAAATAACAAACTCCTAACTATAATACTGTGTAAAATAACAAACCCCTAAATGTAATACTGTGTAAAATAACAAACACCTAAATGTAACACAGTTTAAAATAACAAACCCCTAACTGTAATACTGTGTAAAATAACAAACCACTAACTGTAACACTGTGCAAAATAACAAAACCCTAACTGTAATACTGTGTAAAATAGCAAACCCCTAAATGTAACACCGTGTAAAATAACAAGCCCCTCACTGTAATAATGTGTAAAATAACAAACTCCTAACTGTAATATTGTATTAAATGACAATATCCTAACTCTAACACTGTGTAAAATAACAAACCCATTACTGTAACACTGTGTAAAATAACAAACCCCTAACTGTAACACTGTGTAAAATAACAAACTTCTAACTGTAACACTGTGTAAAATAACAAACACATAACTGCAAAACTGTGTAAAGTAACAAACCCCTAACTGTAACACTGTGTAAGCTAACAAACCCCTAAGTGTAACACTGTGTAAAGTAACAAACCCCACTAACTGTAACAGTGTGTAAAATAACAAACTCCTAACTGTAATACTGTGTAAAATAACAAACCCCTAACTGTAATACTGTGTAAAATAACAAACACCTAACTGTAACACTGTTTAAAATAAAAAAATCCCTCACTGTAATACAGTGTAAAATAACAAACCCCTAACTGAAACACTGTGTAAAATAACAAACTTCTAACTGTAACACTGTGTAAAGTAACAAACCCCTAACTGTAGCACTGTGTTAGATAACAAATCCCGAAGTGTAACACTGTGTAAAGTAACAAACCCCTAACTGTAACACTGTGTAAAACAACAAACTCCTAACTGTAATACTGTGTAAAATAACAAACTCCTAAGTGTAACACTGTGTAAAATAACAAACCCCTAACTGTAATACTGTGTAAAATAACAAACCCCTAACTGTAACACTGTGTAAATTAACAAACCCCTAGCCGTTACACTGTGTCAAATAACAAAACCCTAACTGTAATACTGTGTCAAATAACAAACTCCTAACTGTAATACTGTGTAAAATAACAAACCCCTACCTGTAATACTGTGTAAAATAACAAACCCCTAACTGAAACACTGTGTAAAATAACAAACTTCTAACTGTAACACTGTGTAAAATAACAAACACATAACTGCAAAACTGTGTAAAGTAACAAACCCCTAACTGTAACATTGGGTAAGATAACAAACCCCTGAGCGTAACACTGTGTAAAATAACAAACCCCACTAACTGTAACACTGTGTAAAATAACAAACCCCACTAACTGTAACACTGTGTAAAATAACAAACTCCTAACTGTAATACTGTGTAAAATAACAAACCCCTAACTGTAACACTGTTTAAAATAAAAAAATCCCTCACTGCAATACTGTGTAAAATAACAAAACCCTAACTGTAACACGGTGTAAAATAACAAACCCCTAACTGTAACACTGTGTAAAATAACAAACTCCTAACTGTAACACTGTGTAAAATAACAAACTCCTAACTGTAATACTGTGTAAAATTACAAACCCCTAAGTGTAACAGTGTGTAAAATAACAAACCCCTAACTGTAATACTGTGTAAAACAACAAAACCCTAACTGTAACACTGTGTAAATTAACAAACCCCTAACTGTTACACTGTGTCAAGTAACAAAACCCTAACTGTAATACGGTGTAAAATAACAAACCCCTAACTGAAACACGGTGTAAAATAACAAACTTCTAGCTGTAACACTGTGTAAAATAACAAACCACACTAACTGTAACACTGTGTAAAATAACAAACTCCTAACTGTAACACTGTTTAAAATAAAAAAATCCCTCAATGTAATACTGTGTAAAATAACAAAACCCTAACTGTAACACGGTGTAAAATAACAAACCCCTAACTGTCATAATGTGTAAAATAACAAACCCCTAACTGTAATACTGTGTAAAATAACAAAACAATAACTCTAACACTGTGTAAAATAACAAAACCCTAACTGTAATACTGTGTAAAATAACAAACTCCTAACTGTAACGCTGTGTAAAATAACAAAACCCTAACCGTAACGCTGTGTAAAATAGCAAACCCCTACATATAACGCTGTGTAAAATAACAAACCCGGAACTGTAACACTTTGTAAAATAACCAATCTCTAACTGTAATACTGTGTAAAATAACAAAACCCTAACAGTAACACTTAGTAAAATAACAAGACCCTAACTGTAACGCTGTGCAAAATAGCAAACCCCTAAATGTAATGCTGTGTAAAATAACAAACCCCTAACTGTTACAAAGTGTAAAATAACAAAACCCTAACTGTTACACTGTGTAAAATAACAAACACCTAACTGCAACACTGTGTAAAATAACAAACTCCTAACTGTAACACTGTGTAAAATAACAAACCTGGAACTGTAACACTGTGTAAAATAACCAATCCCTAACTGTAATACTGTGTAAAATAACAAACCCCTAACTTAACACTGTGTAAAATAACAAACCCCTAACTGTAACAATGTGTAAAATAACAAAACCCTAACTGTAATACTGTGTAAAATAACAAACCTCTAACTGTTACAAAGTGTAAAATTACAAAACCCTAACTGTAATATTGTGTAAAGTAACAGATTCCTACTGTAACACAGTGTAAAATAACAAACTCCTAATTGTAACATTCATTAAAATAACAAATCCAAAACTGTAAATCTGTGTAAAGTAACAAACCCCTAACTGTAACACTGGGTAAAATAACAAACACCTAACTGTAATACTGTGTAAAATAACAATATCCTAACGGTAACACAGTGTAAAATAACAAACCCCTAACTGTAATACTGTGTTAAATGACAATATCCTAACTGTAACACTGTGTAAAATAACAAACCCCGAAGTGTAATACTGTGTAAAATAACAAACCCCCAACTGTAACACTGTGTAAAATAACGAACCCCTAACTGTAACACTGTGTAAAATAACAAACGTCAAAATGTAACACTGTGTAAAATAACAAAGTCCAAACTGTAACACTGTGAAAATAACAAACCCCTGACGGTAATGCTGTGCAAAATAACAAACCTCTAACTGTTACACTGTGTAAAATAACAAAACCCTAACTGTAACAATGTGTAAAATAACAAACCACTAACTGTAATACTGTGCAAAATAACAAACCTCTAACTGTTACACTGTGTAAAATGACAAAACCCTAACTGTAACAATGTGTAAAATAACAAACCCCTAACTGTAACACTGTGTAAAATAACAAAATCCTAACTGTAATACTGTGTAAAATAACAAACCTCTAACTGTTACAAAGTGTAAAATAACAAACCTCTAACTGTTACACTGTGTAAAATAACAAACCCCTAACTGTAACACTGTGTAAAATAACAAACCCCTAACTGTAACACTGTGCAAAATAACAAACCCCTAACTGTAACACTGTGCAAAATAACAAACCTCTAACTGTTACACTGTGTAAAATGACAAACCTCTAACTGTTACACTGTGTAAAATAACAAACCCCTAACTGTAATACTGTGTAAAATAACAAACCTCTAACTGTAACACTGTGTAAAATAACAAACCCCTAACTGTAACACTGTGTAAAATAACAAACCTCTAACTGTAACACTGTGTAAAATAACAAACCTCTAACTGTAACACTGTGTAAAATAACAAACCCCTAACTGTAACACTGTGTAAAATAACAAACCCCTAACTGTAATACTGTGTAAAATAACAAACCTCTAACTGTAATACTGTGTAAAATAACAAACCCCTAACTGTAACACTGTGTAAAGTAACAAACCTCTAACTGTAACACTGTGTAAAATAACAAACCTCTAACTGTAACACTGTGTTAAATAACAAACCTCTAACTGTTACACTGTGTAAAATAACGAACCCCTAACTGTAACACTGTGTAAAATAACAAACCTCAAAATGTAACACTGTGTAAAATAACAAAGTCTTAACTGTAATACTGTGCAAAAAAACAAACCTCTAACTGTTACACTTTGTAAAATAACAAACCCCACTAACTGTAACAATGTGTAAAATAACAAACCCCTAACTGTAACACTGTGTAAAATAACAAACCTCTAACTGTTACACTGTGTAAAATAACAAAACCCTAACTCTAACATTAATCCTGTGTAAAATCACAAACCCCAAACTGTTACGCTGTGTAAAATAACAAATTCCTAACTGTAACACTGTGTAAAGTAAGAAACCCATAACTGTAACACTGTGTAAAGTAACAAACCCTAACTGTAACACTGTGTAAAATAACAAACCCCTAGCTGTAACACTGTGTAAAATAACAAACCCCTAACTGTAACACTGT
Organism: Carcharodon carcharias; assembly: GCF_017639515.1. NCBI lineage: Eukaryota > Metazoa > Chordata > Chondrichthyes > Lamniformes > Lamnidae > Carcharodon > Carcharodon carcharias. The sequence continues at coordinate 112,246,443 of NC_054485.1, forward strand.
GTAAAATAACAAACCCCTAACTGTAATACTGTGTAAAATAAGAAATCCCTAACTGTAAAAATGTGTAAAATAACAAACCCCTAACATTAATGCTGTGTAAAAACACAAACCCCAAACTGTTATGCTGTGTAAAATAATAAATTCCTAACTGTAACACTGTGTAAAATAACAATCCCTTTAACTGTAACACTGTGTAAAATAACAATCGCTTTAACTGTAACACTGTGTAAAATAACAAACCCCTAACTGTAACACTGTGTAAAATAACAAACACCTAACTGTAACACTGTTTAAAATAAAAAAAATCCCTCACTGTAATACTGTGTAAAATAACAAACCCCTAACTGTAACACTGTGTAAAATAACAAACTTCTAACTGTAATACTGTGTAAAATAGCAAACCCCTAACTGAAACACTGTGTAAAATAACAAACTTCTAACTGTAACACTGTGTAAAATAACAAACACCTAACTGTAACACTGTGTAAGATAACAAACCCCTAAGTGTAACACTGTGTAAAATAACAAACCCCTAACTGTAATACTGAGTAAAATAACAAACCCCTAACTGTAACACTGTGTAAATTAACAAACCCCTAACTGTAACAATGTGTAAAATAACAAAACCCTAACTGTAATACTGTGTAAAATAGCAAACACCTAACTGTAACACTGTGTAAAATAACAAACCCCTAACTGTAACACTGTGTAAAATAAAAAAACCCTAACTGTAATGCTGTGTAAAATAACAAACACCTAACTGTAACACTGTGTAAAATAACAAAACCCTAACTGTAACGCTGTGTAAAATAACAAACACCTAACTGTAACACTTTGTAAAATAACAAACCCCTAACTGTTACACTTTGTAAAATAACAAACCCCTAAATGCAACACTGTGTAAAATAAGACACCACCTAACTGTAACACTGTGTAAAATAACAGATTCCTAACTGAAACACTGTTTAAAATAACAAACCACCGAATTGTAACACTGTGTAAAATAACAAACCACTAATTGTAATGCTGTGTAAAATAGCAGATTCCTAACTGTAACACTGTGTAAAATAACAAACCCCTAACTGTAACACTGTGTAAAACAACAAACCACTAACTGTAACACTGTGAAGATAACAAATCCCTAACTGTAATACTGTTTAAAATAACAAACACCTAGATGTAACATTGTGTAAAATAACAAACCACTAACTGTAACACAGTTTACAATAAAAAAAATCCCTCACTGTAATACTGTGTAAAATAACAAATCCCTAACTGTAACAGGGTGTAAAATAACACACTTCTAACTGTAACACTGTGTAAAATAACAAACACCTAAGTGCAAAACTGTGTAAAGTAACAAAACCCTAACTGTAACACTGTGTAAACTAACAAACCCCTAATTGTAACACAGAGTAAAATAACAAACCCCTAAGTGTAACACTGTGTAAAATAACAAACCCGTTACTTAACACTGTGTAAAATAACAAACCTGTTACTTAACACAGTGTAAAATAACAAATCCATAACTTTAACGCTGTTTAAAATCACAAACCCTAAATGTAACGCTGTGTAAAATAACAGATTCCTAACTGTAACACGGTTTAAAATAACAAATCCCCTCACTGTAACACTGTGTAAAATAACAAACCACTAACTGTAATGCTGTGTAAAAGAACAGATTCCTAACTGTAACACTGTTTAAAATAACAAACCACCTAACTGTAACACTGTGTAAAATAACAAACCACTAACTGTAACACTGTGAAGATAACAAACCCCTAACTTTAATACTGATTAATATAACAAACCCCCAACTGTAACACTGTGTAAAATAACAAACTTCTAACAGTAACACTGTGTAAAATAAAAAACACCTAACTGCAAAACTGTGTAAAGTAACAAACTCCTAATTGTAACACTGTGTAAAATAACAATCTCCAAAATGTAACACCGAGTAAAATAACAAACTCCTAACTGTAACACTGTGTAAAATAACAAACCCCTAACTGTAATACTGTGTAAAATAACAAACCCCTAACTGTAATACTGTGTAAAATAACAAACCTCTAACTGTTACACTGTGTAAAATAACAAACTCCTAGCTGTAAGACTGTGTAAAATAACAAACCCCTAACTGTAATACTGTGTAAAATAACAAACCTCCAACTGTTACACTGTGTAAAATAACAAAACCCTAACTGTAACAATGTGTAAAATAACAAACCCCTAACTGTAACACTGTGTAAAATAACAAACCCTTAACTGTAATACTGTGTAAAATAACAAACCTCTAACTGTAACACTGTGTAAAATAACAAACCTCTAACTGTAACACTGTGTTAAATAACAAACCTCTAACTGTTACACTGTGTAAAATAACGAACCCCTAACTGTAACACTGTGTAAAATAACAAACCTCCAACTGTTACACTGTGTAAAATAACAAAACCCTAACTGTAACAATGTGTAAAATAACAAACCTCTAACATTAATGCTTTGTGAAATCACAAACCCCAAACTGTTACGCTGTCTAAAATAACAAATTCCTAACTGTAACATTGTGTAAAATAAGAAACCCATAACTATAACACTGTGTAAAATAACAAACCCTTTAACTGTAACACTGTGTAAAGTAACAAACACCTAACTGTAACACTGTGTAAAATAACAAACCACTAACTGTAACACTGTGAAAATAACAAACCCCTAAATGTAATACTGTGTAAAATAACAAACAACTGACTGTAACACTGTGAAGATAACAAATCCCTAACTGTAATACTGTTTAAAATAACAAACACCTAGATGTAACATTGTGTAAAATAACAAACCACTAACTGTAACACAGTTTACAATAAAAAAAATCCCTCACTGTAATACTGTGTAAAATAACAAATCCCTAACTGTAACAGGGTGTAAAATAACACACTTCTAACTGTAACACTGTGTAAAATAACAAACACCTAAGTGCAAAACTGTGTAAAGTAACAAAACCCTAACTGTAACACTGTGTAAACTAACAAACCCCTAACTGTAACACAGAGTAAAATAACAAACCCCTAAGTGTAACACGGTGTAAAATAACAAACTCCTAACTGTAACACTGTGTAAAATAACAAACCCGTTACTTAACACTGTGTAAAATAACAAACTCGTTACTTAACACAGTGTAAATTAACAAACCCATAACTTTAATGCTGTTTAAAATCACAAACCCTAAATGTAACGCTGTGTAAAATAACAGATTCCTAACTGTAACACGGTTTAAAATAACAAATCCCCTCACTGTAACACTGTGTAAAATAACAAACCACTAACTGTAATGCTGTGTAAAAGAACAGATTCCTAACTGTAACACTGTTTAAAATAACAAACCACCTAACTGTAACACTGTGTAAAATAACAAACCACTAACTGTAACACTGTGAAGATAACAAACCCCTAACAGTAATACTGATTAATATAACAAACCCCCAACTGTAACACTGTGTAAAATAACAAACTTCTAACAGTAACACTGTGTAAAATAACAAACACCTAACTGCAAAACTGTGTAAAGTAACAAACTCCTAATTGTAACACTGTGTAAAATAACAATCTCCAAAATGTAACACTGAGTAAAATAACAAACTCCTAACTGTAACACTGTGTAAAATAACAAACCCCTAACTGTAATACTGTGTAAAATAACAAACCCCTAACTGTAATACTGTGTAAAATAACAAACCTCTAACTGTTACACTGTGTAAAATAACAAACTCCTAGCTGTAAGACTGTGTAAAATAACAAACCCCTAACTGTAATACTGTGTAAAATAACAAACCCCTAACTGTTACACTGTGTAAAATAACAAACCTCTAACATTAATGCTGTGTGAAATCACAAACCCCAAACTGTTACGCTGTCTAAAATAACAAATTCCTAACTGTAACATTGTGTAAAATAAGAAACCCATAACTATAACACTGTGTAAAATAACAAACCCCTAACTGTAACAATGTGTAAAATAACAAAACCCTAACTATAACAATGTGTAAAATAACAAACTCCTAACTGTAACACTGTGTAAAATAACAAACCCCTAACTGTAATACAGTGTAAAATAACAAACCTCTAACTGTAACACTGTGTAAAATAACAAACCTCTAACTGTAACACTGTGTTAAATAACAAACCTCTAACTGTTACACTGTGTAAAATAACGAACCCCTAACTGTAACACTGTGTAAAATAACAAACCTCTAACATTAATGCTGTGTGAAATCACAAACCCCAAACTGTTACGCTGTCTAAAATAACAAATTCCTAACTGTTACATTGTGTAAAATAAGAAACCCATAACTATAACACTGTGTAAAATAACAAACCCTTTAACTGTAACACTGTGTAAAGTAACAAACACCTAACTGTAACACTGTGTAAAATAACAAACCACTAACTGTAACACTGTGAAAATAACAAACCCCTAAATGTAATACTGTGTAAAATAACAAACAACTGACTGTAACACTGTTTAAAATAAAAAAATTCCCTCACTGTAATACTGTGTAAAATAACAAACTTCTAACTGTAACACTGTGTAAAATAACAAACACCTAACAGCAAAACTGTGTAAAGTAACAAACCCCTCACTGTAACACTGTGTGTATAACACACCTCTGACTGTAAAACTGTGTGTATAACACAGCCCTCACTGCAACACTGTGTGAATAACACTCCCCTCAATCTAACACTGTGTGTATAACACGCCCCTCACTGTAACACTGTGTGTATAACAAACACTCACTGTAACACTGTGTAATAACACACCCCTCACTGTAACGCTGTATGTATAACACACCCCTCACTGCAACACTGTGTGTATAACACATCCCTCACTGTAACACTGTGTGTATAACACACCACTCACTGTAAAACTGTGTGTATAACACAGCCCTCACTGCAACACTGTGTGTATAACACACCACTCACTGTATCACTGTGTGTATAACACACACCTCACTGTAACACTTTATGTATAACTCACCCTTCACTGTAACACTGTGTGAATAACAAACCCCTCACTGTAACACTGTGCGTATAACAAACCACTCACTGTAACACTGTGTGTATAATTCACCCTTCACTGTAACACTGTGTGTATAACACAACCCTCACTCTAACACTGTGTGTATAGCACACCCGCCACTGCAACACTGTGTGTATAACACACCCCTGACTGTAACACTGGTTGTATAACACACCCTTCACAGTAACATTGTGTGTATAACACACACCTCACTGTAGCGCTGTGTGTATAACACACCACTCACGGTAACACTGTGTGTATAACACTCCCCTCATGGTAACATTGTGTGTATAACACATTCTTCACTCTAACACTGTGTGTATAACAAACCCTCACTGTAACACGGAGTAATAACACACCCCTCACTGTAATCCTGTGTGTATATCACACCCTTCAATGCAACCCTATGTGTATAACACACCCTTCACTGTAACACTGTGTGTATAACACTTCCCTCACTCTAACACTGTGTGTATAACTCGCCCCTCACTGTAAGACTGTGTGTATAACAAACCCTCACTGTAACACTGTGTAATAACACACCCCTCACTGTAACACTCTGTGTATAACACACCCTTCACTGTAACACTGTGTGTAAAGCACACCACTCACTGTAACACTGTGTAATAAAATACCTGTCACTGTAACACTGTTTAATAACCCACCCCTCACTGTAACACTGTGTGTATAACACACCCCTCACTGTAGGACTGTGTGAATAACAAACCTTCACTGTAACATTGTGTAATAACACACCCCACATTGTAACACTCTGTGTATAACACACCCCTCACTGCAACACTGTGTGCATAACACACCCTTCACTGTAACACTGTGTGTATAACACTCCCGTCACTGTAACTCTGTGTGTAAAACAAACCCTCACTGTAACACTGTGTGTATAACACACCTCTCACTGTAATGCTGTGTGTATAACACGCCCTCACTGTAACACTGTGTGTATAACACACCCTTCACTGTAACACTGTGTGTAAAGCACACCACTAACTGTAACACTGTGTAATAAAATACCTGTCACTGTAACTCTGTTTAATAACCCACCCCTCACTCTAACACTGTGTGTATAACACACCCCTCACTGTAGGACTGTGTGTATAACAAACCCTCACTGTAACACTGTGTGTATAACACACCTCTCACTGTAACGCTGTGTGTATGATAAACCCTCACTGTAACACTGTGTCTATAACACACCACTCACTGTAACACTGTGTAATAACATACATCTCACTGTAACACTGTTTAATAACACACCCCTCATGATAACACTGTGTGTATAACACACCCTTCACTCTAACACTGTGTGTATTACAAATCCTTACTGTAACACTGTGTAATAACACATCCCTCACTGCAACACTGTGCGTATAACACACCCCTCACTGCAGCCCTGTGTGTATAACACACCCTTCACTGTAACACTGTGTATATAACACGCCCCTCACTGTAACACTGTGTGTATAACAAACCCTCACTGTAACAATGTGTAATAACACACCCCTCACTGTAACACTGTATGTATAACACACCCCTCACTGCAACACTGCATGTATAACACACCCATCACTGTAACACTGTGTGTATAACACAGCCCTCACTGCAACACAGTGTGTGTAACACACCACTCACTGTATCACTGTGTGTATAACAAACCCCTCACTGTAACACTGTATGTATAACTCACCCTTCACTGTAACACTGTGTGTATAACAAACCCCTCACTGTAACACTGTGTGTATAACAAACCCCTCACTGTAACACTGTGTGTATAACACAACCTTCAATGTAACACTGTGTGTATAACAGAGCCATCACTCTAACACTGTGTACTAAAACACCCTCACTGTAACACTGTGTGTATAACAAACCCCTCACTGCAACCCTGAGTGTATAACACACCTCTCACTGTAACGCTGTGTGTATAACACACCCTCACTGTAACACTGTGTGCATAACACACCTGTCACTGTAACACGGTGTAATAACATACCTCTCAATGTAACACTGTTTAATAACACACCCTCACTGTAACACTGTGTAATAACACACCCCTCACTGTAACACTGTATGTATAACACACCCCTCACTGTAACACTGTGTGTATAACACACCCCTCACTGCAGCCCAGTGTGTATTACACACCCTTCACTGTAACACTGTGTGAATAACACTCCCCTCACTCTAACACTGTGTGTATAACACGCCCCTCACTGTAACACTGTGTGTATAACAAACACTCACTGTAACACAGAGATAAAAACAAAAAAACTGCGGATGCTGGAAATCCAAAACAAAAACAGAATTACCTGGAAAAACTCAGCAGGTCCGGCAGCATCGGCGGAGAAGAACACACCTCTCACTGTAAAACTGTGTGTATAACACAGCCCTCACTGCGACACTGTGTGTATAACACACCACTCACTGTAACACTGTGTAATAACACACCCCTCACTGTAACGCTGTGTGTATAACACATCCCTCACTGTAACACTGTGTGTATAACACACCTCACACTGTAAAACTGTGTGCATAACACAGCCCTCACTGCAACACTGTGTGTATAACACATCACTCACTGTAACACTGTGTAATAACACACCCCTCACTGTAACGCTGTATGTATAACACACCCCTCACTGCAACACTGTGTGTATAACACATCCCTCACTGTAACACTGTGTAATAACACACCCCTCACTGTAACGCTGTGTGTATAACACATCCCTCACTGTAACACTGTGTGTATAACACACCTCTCACTGTAAAACTGTGTGCATAACACAGCCCTCACTGCAACACTGTGTGTATAACACACCACTCACTGTAACACTGTGTAATAACACACCCCTCACTGTAACGCTGTATGTATAACACACCCCTCACTGCAACACTGTGTGTATAACACATCCCTCACTGTAACACTGTGTGTATAACACACCTCTCACTGTAAAACTGTGTGTATAACACAGCCCTCACTGCAACACTGTGTGTATAACACACCACTCACTGTATCACTGTGTGTATAACACACACCTCACTGTAACACTTTATGTATAACTCACCCTTCACTGTAACACTGTGTGTATAACAAACCCCTCACTGTAACACTGTGTGTATAACAAACCCCTCACTGTAACACTGTATGTATAACTCACCCTTCACTGTAACACTGTGTGTATAACACACCCCTCACTGTAACACTGTGTGTATAACAAACCCCTCACTGTAACACTGTGTGTATAACAAACCCCTCACTGTAACACTGTTTGTATAACACACCCTTCAATGTAACACTGTGTGTATAACAGAGCCCTCACTCTAACACTGTGTACTGACACACGCTCACTGTAACACTGTGTGTATAACAAACCCCTCACTGCAACCCTGTGTGTATGACACACCTCTCACCGTAACGCTGTGTGTATAACACATACTCTCTGTAACACTGTGTGCATAACACACCATTCACTGTAACACTGTGTAATAACATACCTCTCACTGTAACACTGTTTAATAACACACCCCTCATGGTAACACTGTGTGTATAAAACACCCTTCACTCTAACACTGTGTGTATAACAAATCCTCACTGTAACACTGTGTAATAACACACCCCTCACTGTAACACTGTGTGTATAACACACCCCTCACTGCAGCCCTGTGTGTATAACACACCCTTCACTGTAACACTGTGTGTATAACACTCCCCTCACTGTAACACTGTGTGTATAACACAGCCCTCACTGCAACACTGTGTGTATAACACACCACTGACTGTATCACTGTGTGTATAACACGCACCTCACTGTAACACTGCATGTATAACTCAGCCTTCAGTGCAACACTGTGTGTATAACAAACCCCTCACTGTAACACTGTGTGTATAACAAACCCCTCACTGTAACACTGTGTGTATAACCCACCCTTCACTGTAACACTGCGTGAATAACACACCCCTCACTCTAACACTGTGTGTATATCACACCCGTCACTGCAACACTGTGTGTATAACACACCCCTGACTGTAACACTGTTTGTGTAACACACCCTTCACTCTAACATTATGAATATAACACACCCCTCCTGTAACGCTGTGTGTATAACACACCCCTCATGGTAACACTGTGTGGATAACACACCCCTCACTGTAACGCTGTGTGTATAAAAAAAACCCTCACTGTAACACTGTGTGTATAACACTCCCCTCATGGTAACATTGTGTGTATAACACATTCTTCACTCTAACACTGTGTGTATAACAAACCCTCACTGTAACACGGTGTAATAACACACCCCTCACTGTAATCCTGTGTGTATAACACACCCTTCAATGCAACCCTATGTGTATAACACACCCTTCACTGTAACACTGTGTGTATAACACTTCCCTCACTCAAACACTGTGTGTATAACACGCCCCTCAGTGTAAGACTGTGTGTATAACAAACCCTCACTGTAACACTGTGTAATAAAATACCTGTCACTGTAACACTGTTAAATAACCCACTCCTCACTGTAACACTGTGTGTAAAACAAACCCTCACTGTAACACTGTGTGTATAACACACCTCTCACTGTAATGCTGTGTGTATAACACGCCCTCACTGTAACACTGTGTGTATAACACACCGTTCACTGTAACACTGTGTGTATAACACGGCCCTCACTGCAACACTGTGTGTATAACACACCCCTCACTGTAACATTGTATGTATAACTCACCCTTCACTGTAACACTGTGTGTATAACAAACCCCTCACTGTAACACTGTGTGTATAACAAAGCCCTCATTGTAACATGGTCTGTATAACACACCCTTCAATGTAACACTGTGTGTATAACACACCCCTCACTCTAACAATGTGTACTAACAGACCCTCACTGTAACACTGTGTGTATAACAAACCCTTCACTGCAACCCTGTGTGTATAACACAACTTCACTGTAACACTGTGTGTATAACACACCCCTCACTCTAACACTGAGTGTATAACGTTCCACTAACTGCAACCCTGTGTGTACAACAAACCCTCCCTGTAACACTGTGTGTATAACACACCTCTCACTGTAACGCTGTGTGTATAACACACCCTCACTGTAACACTGTGTCTATAACACACCACTCACTGTAACACTGTGTAATAACATACCTCTCACTGTAAAACTGTTTAATAACACACCCCTCATGATAACACTGTGTTTATAATATACCATTCACTCTAACACTGTGTATATAACAAATCCTCACTGTAACACTGTGTAATAACACACCCCTCACTGTAACACTGTGTGTATAACACACCCCTCACTGCAGCCCTGTGTGTATAACACACCCTTCACTGTAACACCGTGTGTATAACACTCCCCTCACTCTAACACTGTGTGTATAACACGCCCCTCACTGTAACACTTTTTAATAACACACCTCTCACTGTAACACTGTGTTTAATAATACCCCTCTCACTGTAACACTGTGTGTATAACCTCCTTCTCACTGTAACACTGTGTAATAACACATGCCTACATCTCATGGTTAAGCTTTACTCAACAGCTTGGACAGTTTGTGCTTTTTAATTGTTTGACTGTGAAAGCTTCACAGTTGACCCTCCTTCTTGCGCCATCGACTGATACAAACAATTGCCAGCAGAGGCCACTGGAATGCTATCGGAAGCGGAACACTGACCTGCTCTTTACCCTGGAGCTGGTTTTGGGCCAGTTATTATAGCTCTTACGTTTTACTACAGGGTTACTTTGCTCGTGAACCGGTTGCAGGTTTATGTGCCGGCGGCTGAGTCCATTACAATATTACATCAGACGCAGAGACCAATGTGAAATGAAGCGCATTCTATTTATTTACACAGACAACAGAGCATTAATGTGATATGTGCGTCTCCAGCCAGACCCTACTCCAGACTAACGTTAACAATGTAGCCTGAGCTACACAAATATTGGGTCTTACAGTCACGTGGTCGATCTGCTCACAGTCTCTTAAAGGTGTATTACACCTCCGAATATCACATCCCTCCCCTTTACTTGAAAGTACAATTTGCAATCTTTACTATATATTAACTATTTATGTAAATAAGCTATTTACAAATTCAGTCTCTCTGGAGGCTTCTTCAAACATGTCAAATGTGGTAGCTCCACGACTTTGGATGGTTTAACTGAGGCCTCTCTCTCAGGAATTATCTGTCTACTTGTCTCCCCAGCAGGGACCTGTAAATTGGTCTTTTGGACTCTCTCAGCTTTATCAGGTGCAACAGGCACTTCCAAAGTAAGGGGAGTTCCTTCTACCTGTGGTGTAGGCTTCAAAGGGAATTCTTTCACCCTATCTCAGGCCCCATCACCTGCACTCCTCCTGCCTCTCCCCTCTTAGTTTGATAACACAAAGGGCAGCCCCCAGGCAGGTTCTGAGGACCAGGCTGTTGGGTGAGGCTAAATGCAGCACAGAATGATCAGCTGCCTTAATAGAAAAGCAAAAAACTGCAGATGCTGGAAATCCAAAACAAAATTTCAAAAATACCTGGAAAAACTCAGCAGGTCTGGCAGCATCTGTGGAGGGGAACACAGTTAACGTTTCGAGTCCAATATGGCTCTTCAACAGAACTAAGGAAATATAAAAATGTGGTGAAATACAAGCTGGTAGAGGGGGGCGGGACTGGTAGAGCTGGATAGGGGGCCAGTGATAGGTGGAGACAAAGAAGAGATTGCCAAAGATGTCACAGACAAAAGGACAAAGGGGTGTTGACGGTGGTAATATTATCTAAGGAATGTGCTAATGGGGACATTAAGGGTAGCAAGCTAGTGGCAGATGGCTCTGTTGGGGGTGAGGTGGGGGGAAGGGATCGAAATGAGCTAAAAGGTGGAGATAAAACAATAGATCGCCATAAATTTAAAAATAGGTGGGAAAAGAAAAATACATATATTTTTTTAAATTATAAATTTATAATTCCACTTTCTCCTTCTATGTGCCTTCTTTTGATGGGTTTTCTTCTTGGCAACGCTGATTTTAATCTCAACCTTCTTCCCAACTTCTCTGTTGGCCAGGCTAGGCTCAGCTGAAGTGAAGTTGAGTCTTCCAGCAGCCCCCCATCGGTCAGCTCCTTTGCAAAGCCAGGGGTCTAGATTTTTAAAGTCTCTTGGCTTCCAGGCAGCTGATTCTCCAATTCTCCTGTTTCCTTTTTTTATATTTGTTAGTTGTTTCCTGAAGAATGAAGTGTTTTCTCAGCTAATCGATTCTTTATCTCGGCCAGAGAAATGCTGAATTCTTCCCCTTCTCCCTCGTCTGAGGAGATTTTGCAATGTGCGAAAGTCCTTCAGCAGGTTTTCTGTTTCTTTTTGGAGGTTACTGACTTCAGCTCGATCTCTGCCCTGAAGCATCAGCTCTACAAGTTCCTTTTGTTGAGTCTTTACATTCCCTGCTTGACTGGGATCTCGGTAACCTCTCGAGATTAATCTCTCTTCACCAGTTTATCCGAGGAGAATCGGTCCTCTGCCAGCTACCACCATCAGGGTAGATTAACTGACTGGCTTCCATACCTCTTACTCGTCTGTCTTCACCAGTATAAATCTTTAATTTAGCCTCTGAATTTTCCAGCTTTAGTGAGTGGCCTCCTCCATTCAGATTTTTAAACGTATGTTCCCCTGTAGCTGTCGCCGATGCCCCTGTATCCACCTCCATTTGGATGGGTTTCCCATTGACTTCCACTGTCACATTGATTGGTTGTTTTACCCATTTTTAAGTTGTGTAGCGAGTAACTATCTGACTCTCTTTCTTCTGGCTCCTCTATTACACGGATTTCATGATTTCTGCCTTTTTAAATTGAAATTTTGTCCTAACCTGTCTTTACAATATTGCTAATGCACTCAGCACCTTGCTGAAGTCTAAATTGGTTTCTGACAACAACTGTTTTTCAATGGCGTCTTCGTTAATCCCACAGACTAATAAGCCTCTTACCGTGTTGTTGATCGATATCCTGAACTCACAGCGCTCTGTCAGTTGTTTTAAGGCTGCTACACAGCAAGCGACTGACTCTCCAGCGGCACCTCGAATTGAATTTAAAACGCTGCGCTGTTACCTAGAGTTTGGCTGAAAGTGGCTTTTTAGAAGGTTCACCAATTCATCAAAGCCCTTGGAATCTGGGACGTTGGGTGTAGTTAAATTACGAATTGGGCTGCATGTTTTACTGCTACAAGTTAATAAGAGGATTGCTCGCCTCTTCTCCTCCCCCAATATGTCATTGGCCAAAATGAAAAACTCGAGGTGTTCAATATAATGTGACCAGTCATCGGTGGCCCTGATCAAATGGTTCACTGTAGCCAAATTGTGGTATAGCGGAGGGAGATAACTTCGATGGCTATGGCGAGAGCTGTACTTACAATCGGCCTGCAAGGCTTGGCTGATTCACTACAGTTGAGTTTCCTTCGTATCGTTGGCTGGTTGCATTTTGCCTCGTCGCCAGTTGTTGTGTTTTACTTTGGGGTCGCTTTGCTCATGAACCGGTTGCAGGTTTATCTGTCGGCGGGTGAGTCGATTACAATATACAGCAGAAGCAGAGACCAATGTGAAATGAAGCACATACTAATTATTTACACAGACAACAGAGCATGAACGCGATGTGTGCGTCTCCAGCCAGACCCTACTCCAGACTAACGTTAACATGGGTGCCCGCGCTACACAGATATTGGGTCTTACAGTCATGTGGTCAATCTGCTCATACACTCTTAAAGGTGTATTACACCCCCGATTACCACAATAGTTGCCTCTGTCACTGTCCCGATCAGGTCTGTGGACTCGGGGAGATGATCGGTGTCGTGTAGCACCTGCCTGCACCTGTGACTCTGCTCCTGCTGTTTACAGACTCTGAGCAGATTCTAAAGTAAACTTCCCCTTGTCACGTCTTCACTTTAAATTCCCCAATGATCACAGAAAATTCCAGAATGATGGGGATTTTCTCAGTCTGGTCAACAGCAAGTCTGTTGTTTCCCAGTAAACACGCAAAAAAAAAGCAGTTACACAAATATGTAAATGCTGCTTACAGGCCGTAGTCTGTCTGTCTGTCTGTCTGTCTGCTGTCTGTCTGTCTGCTGTCTGTCTGGTTTGTCGGCTCTGCTGCCTGTCTGGCCTGCTACCTGTGCCTGGTCTGCTATCTGAATGGCTGTTCTGCTGTCTGTCTGGTCTGTTATCTGTCTGGTCTGCTGCCTGTCCGGTCTGCTGTCTGCCTTGTCTGCTGTCTGCCTTGTCTGCTGTCTGTCCGGTCTGCTGTCTGTCCGGTCTGCTGTCTGCCTTGTCTGCTGTCTGCCTTGTCTGCTGTCTGTCCGGTCTGCTGTCTGTCCGGTCTGCTGTCTGTCCGGTCTGCTGTCTGTCCGGTCTGCTGTCTGTCCGGTCTGCTGTCTGCCTTGTCTGCTGTCTGTCCGGTCTGCTGTCTGTCCGGTCTGCTGTCTGTCCGGTCTGCTGTCTGTCTGGTCTGCTGTCTGTCCAGTCTGCTGTCTGTCCGGTCTGCTGTCTGTCCGGTCTGCTGTCTGTCCAGTCTGCTGTCCGTCTGGCGTGCCTCTGTTTCTCTGACCAATCTGTCCAGTCTGCTGTCCCATGCCACTCAGCATCAAGTTATTTATGGTGCTGGTTCCTGTGATCCACCTCGGAACAGTTTACAACATGAACTGTTCGATAGGAACACATGCAGAGGTGGTTTGAGGCTCCCAGCTCCCAGAATTAGACTGAAATCACCGAAATTCAGGGCAAGCACCTGTAACAACCGGACATTCAGAACAGGACAAAGTTATTCCGATCCCTGAACCTCCCACCCCCGACCATCCAGGTTGCTGACGCCTCCAGCCCACTCCTTACCCTCCAAACACTTCACCTGCACCATCGCAGTACTGGGAGCTACAAAATGCCCTCACTATGTCTCAGCCTGTCGCAGAGGGTGAGGGGGGTGATGGAGGCACAGAGGGAGGCCGGGAGGAAGTTCCAGGTTTATTCGCCAGTCTGCCCTGCCCTGTTACTAGGGTTTGGTCCACTTACCCACGGCGAGGAACAAGAGGAAGATGGAGAGAGCCAGGACAGACTTCATCTTGACAGAGAGGCTCCCTCTCCCAGCTCACTCTCAGCAGGAATGGGACTGATTCAATGCCCCACCCCACGTCCCCTCCCTCTTTAATCCACCCAGTGCTGTCAGCAATTAGCTGAGGAAATCCAATTAAGGGTCGAGTCTTGTGGAATGAAGACAATTCGGGACATCTCATTCCCCAGGATGATTTTATTTCCTAATCTCCTTCCCTCGCCTGAATCTTCACCACCCCCACCCCACTTCTCCGTGGGTAAAGGAGGGGGGTGGGGGGGTGATTCTGCCTGCGGCTTTCTGCTGCCTCGCACCAGCGGCTAATCTTCATGGCCGAGCAGAGGGCAGCAAGCTATTTAACTGCAGGGGCATCACAACTGCATCCAATCCCCTTCTTCCTCCACTTCCACAGGCACTCACACACACACATACACACAAACTCACAATGAAACACACATACACACAAACTCACACTAGCACACACACACAAACTCACAATGAAACACACACATTAACACACACACACTGACAAACCCACACTTAAACACACATACTGACACACACAGAACTCTCACTGACACATACACGCACACACAAACTCACACCGACACACACAAACTCAAACTGCCACACACACAAACATACACATACACACATTGACAATACACACACAAACTCATACAGGCACACACACTGGCAACACACACACAAACTCACACTGAAACACACACACTGACACACACACAGACACTGACATACACATACACACACTCACAAACTCACACCAACACACTCACAAACTCACACCGACACACACACAAACTCACACTGATACACACACTGACACACACAAACTCACACTGATACACACACTGACACACACAAACTCACACTGAAACACACACATTAACACACACACAAACTCACACTGATACACACACTGACACACACAAACTCACACTGAAACACACACACTAACACACACACACAGACACTGACATACACAAACACAAACTCACACCGTCACACACACTGACACACACAGACACGCACACACTCATTTCAGCTTCGTTGACAGGCTTCGCGAGTCCTCCCCCTACATCTCTCCCCCCCACTAGCAGTTCAGCTGCACACAGCTGGCCCACGAGTGATTCTGGAGGGAGAAGTGTGTGTGTGTGTGACAGGGCCTTTTGGAACCTTGTATAAGCATTCTCCCACGCATGCAGATCCTTTCTCTATCACACTCATCTCAATGTCCTGAGCATTTTCAATGCTGCCTGCTGGAGTTCTCTTTCAGTTGTTAATCTGAACTAACCTGAATCTCCAACCACCCATTGATCACACTCCCATGCAGCACCTGTTCCTGCCCAACATGAGTCTTCTTTTACTTTTGGATTTAGAAGCATGGTGCATTCATTTTTAGCTTCCCTGTCCATTCCCCTCCCCCAGTCACCCATGTCCTTTCCCCCATCACTGTTGACCCCCCCGGCATCACCTTCCACTGCCAATTATCACCAACCAGCCAGAAACCTTTTCTTCCGGGGATGTCCAGGCGAGTGTGCACGTTCCCTACCTTTCTGAAAATCCCACCCCCATCCACACTGACCTCCCCGATCTCCTCCATCCTACCCTCAGGATCCATATCTGCCTCCACCCCACTAACTGCCCCTTCTACTGATACTGTTGAACCCTCACCCTCCCACCTTAACGGCTCACTCTGCCCTCTCTCAGTCGCACCATTCCCTCATACCATGCCCACCCTCATTTCGCTCTTCAGGAGGCAGTTATCAACCCCACAGGCCGCAGCACCTTCACCTGGATATCCCCACTCCGATCCCTCCCCCTCACCCTACCCTACCCACCAGACTCCTACCGCCTCAGCCTCTTACCTCCTGACTCCTCCCCGACACCTGCTCCAACTCCTCCCCTTAGACTCCTCCCCTGACTCCTCCCACCAGACTCCTCCCCCACAGACTCCTCCTACCAGACTCCTCCCCCACAGACTCCTCACCCTGGCTCCTTCTCCAACTCCTTCCCTTAGACTCCTCCCCTTAAACTCCTCCCCTTAGACTCCTCCCCTGACTCCTCCCACCAGACTCCTCCCCGATAGACTCCTCCCCTGACTCCTCTCACCCAGACTCCTCCCCCACAGACCCCTCCCCTGACACCTCCTCCAACTCCTCCCCTTAGACCCCACCCATGACTCCTCCCACCAGACTCCTCCCCCACAGACCCCTCCCCCGACTCCTCCCACCAGACTCCACCCCCACAGACCCCTCCCGGCAGACTACTCCTCTCAGACCCCTCCCCCTCGATCTCCTCCTCCGGAATCCTCCTGGCCAGACTCCTCCCGCTCAGAACCCAGCCTCCAGGCTCCTCCCCCGAACTCCTCCCCCTGTGGGTACCTCCCACCCAGGCTCCTCCCCCGAACTCCTCCCCCTGTGGGTACCTCCCACCCAGGCTCCTCCCCCGAACTCCTCCCCCTGTGGGTACCTCCCACCCAGGCTCCTCCCCCGAACTCCTCCCCCTGTGGGTACCTCCCACCCAGGCTTCCTCCACCGACTCCTCCTCCGAGACTCCTCCCATCTGGTCTCCTCCCAACTGACTCCTCCCGTAACCCCTCTCCGGACTCCTCCCTGACTCCTCCCACCCCTGACTCCACCCCCCCCCAGACCCCTCCCCACCAGAATTCTCGCTCTGGACTCCTACCCCCCCAATTCCTCCCCACCAATTCCTCCCCCACAATTTTCCCCTCGACTCCTCCCCCTCAGATTCCTCCCCCGACTCCTCCTCCCCGACTCCTCCCCCTCAGACTCCTTCCCTAGCCTCCTCCCCCCCGACTCCTCCCCTGACTCCTCCCCCTGACTCCTCCCCTGACTCCTCACCCCCCCCAGGCTCTTCCCTGCCAGTCCCCTCCCCCTCTGGATTCCTCCCACCCAGAGTCCTCCCCCCAGGCCCCTCCCTCTCTGGACTCCTCCCCCTGGACTCCCCTGCCCCTGGACTCCTCCCCCTGGACTCCTCCCCCTGGACTCCTCCCCCTGGACTCCTGCCCCTGGACTCCCCTCCCCCTGGACTCCTGCCCCTGGACTCCCCTCCCCCTGGACTCCTGCCCCTGGACTCCTCCCCCTGGACTCCTGCCCCTGGACTCCTGCCCCTGGACTCCCCTGCCCCTGGACTCCTGCCCCTGGACTCCTCCCCCTGGACTCCTGCCCCTGGACTCCTGCCCCTGGACTCCTCCCCCTGGACTCCTGCCCCTGGACTCCTCCCTCTGGACTCCTCCCCCTGGACTCCCCTGCCCCTGGACTCCTGCCCCTGGACTCCTCCCCCTGGACTTCTCCCCCTGGACTCCCCTGCCCCTGGCCTCCTCCCCCTGGACTCCTGCCCCTGGACTCCTCCCCCTGGACTCCTCCCCCTGGACTCCTGCCCCTGGACTCCTCCCCCTGGACTCCCCTGCCCCTGGACTCCTCCCCCTGGACTCCTCCCCCTGGACTCCTGCCCCTGGACTCCTCCCCCTGGACTCCTCCCCCTGGACTCCTCCCCCTGGACTCCTGCCCCTGGACTCCTCCCCCTGGACTCCCCTGCCCCTGGACTCCTCCCCCTGGACTCCTCCCCCTGGACTCCTCCCCCTGGACTCCTGCCCCTGGACTCCTGCCCCTGGACTCCTCCCCCTGGACTCCTCCCCCTGGACTCCTCTTCCTGGACTCCTCCCCCTGGACTCCTCCCCCTGGACTCCTGCCCCTGGACTCCTCCCCCTGGACTCCTCCCCCTGGACTCCTCTCCCTGGACTCCTCCCCCTGGACTCCTGCCCCTGGACTCCTCCCCCTGGACTCCTGCCCCTGGACTCCTCCCCCTGGACTCCTCCCCCTGGACTCCTGCCCCTGGACTCCTGCCCCTGGACTCCTCCCCCTGGACTCCTCCCCCTGGACTCCTCCCCCTGGACTCCTGCCCCTGGACTCCTCCCCCTGGACTCCTCCCCCTGGACTCCTCCCCCTGGACTCCTCCCCCTGGACTCCTGCCCCTGGACTCCTCCCCCTGGACTCCTCCCCCGCCTTATTCCTGACTCTTTCCTCCTTCCTTGTTCATTCCCCCCTCTGGACTCTTGCCCTTACACTTACCTCCCCATTACCCCTCCTCCCCCGTACTCCCTCCACACTGACATCACCCCCCCGACACCTTCATTTTCCCCCTCCCAACCTCCCCCCTCCCCCCACAACCTGACACATCTTCCTCTCCCACTCGCACCTAGACCTTCCTCTGCACCCTCTTGGTACATCTTCCTCTCCCACTCGCACCTAGACCTTCCTCTGCACCCTCTTGGTACATCTTCCTCTGCCACTCACAGCTGGATCTTCCTCTCCACCCCCTCAATGATCATTCGTAGCAGAACATGGCCAAGACACTGAAGTCCCGAAACAGTCCCCAACAGTGATTTTGCGCCCTCCGTGAGCTGCTTTGCGGCGGAACCATGTCCATGAGAATCCACCCAGCAAGCCGTGGACGTTCCTCCAGGTTCCCGTGGCTGTCGGGGTCCAGCATCGTCTGCTCCTTGAATGTCCACAATGTGAGCAAGGCCCTGGTGGGTAAATCCTGACTCCTGCACGTCACACTTGTCAAGACGTGTTCTGCACCGACGTGTTTTCCTGCTGATGTGGGCGGTAAATTTGATGTTGGGGGGGATGATTCCGGTGAGCTGGGCTTATAATGATATGCAGACGTATTACAATGAAGTTCCTGACGTGCGGCGGTGGGAAATGCGGCCCGCCATTGACAGGCACAACAGACGATTGCAAACTAGTTTCACAACCTCGTGAAACCGATTTTCGGCCTTCCCGCCATATTGTCCGCTCATGCCCGCCATGACGCCTGACACCAGCGGGCACAGAAAATTCTGCCATGTGTCTACGTGTGTGTGTGTGAGAGAGTGTGTGTGATGTCACTGTGTTTGTGTGTGTGTGCATACGTCGGTGTATGTGTGTGTGTATGTGTGTGTATGTGTGTATACATATGTGTTTGTGCATGCCTATGTGCGCGTGTATGTCTATGTTTGTGTGTGTCTGAGTGTTTGTGTGTGTAACTGTGTGTTTATGTGTTTGTATGTCTATATTTGTGTGTGTCTATGTTTTTGTGTGTGTGTCTGAGTCTTTGTGTGTGTGTATTTGTGTGTGTGTGTATTTGTGTGTGTGTGTGTGTATTTGTGTGTGTGTGTCTGAGTCTTTGTGTGTGTGTGTATTTGTGTGTGTGTGTGTATTTGTGTGTGTGTGTCTGAGTCTTTATGTGTGTGTGTGTGTCTGAGTCTTTGTGTGTGTGTATGTGTGTCTGAGTCTTTGTGTGTGTGTGTATTTGTGTGTGTACGTCTGTGTCTGTGTCTATGTTTGTATGTGTGTGTATGTCTGAGTCTTTGTGTGTGTAGTTATTTGTGTGTGTGTGTCTGTGTGTGTGTCTCTGTGTGTGTGTCTGTGTGACTGTGTGTGTGCGTGTGTCTGTGTGTCTGTGTGTGGGTCTGTGTGTGTGACTGTATGTATATGTGGGACAGGATCAGTATGATATGGATTTGCTAACACAGACCAGGCTCACTAAAGCAGAATGCTTCACACTTGTCAAATTGCAGTAAAAACTAGTAGTACTGGTTTTCTATTTTACAGTACACCAGACCAGTTCAAACAGGTTCTACTGGTGTCCTTCGTTTCCAAGTTTCATTGCTTTTCCCTTTTGTGTGTGGATGTACCTGGAGGCTGTTTACACCTGATCCCCTGAGGTGTATATAACCCAAACTAACTTTAATGGCAGTGACAGCTGCCCAGAAGGGGTAAAAACACACTAAACCTGGGAAATAAGGTTCTGGACTGTCCCTCCTGGGAGGAGATCTATGTCAGACAGCGTTAGCAGTCAGACAGAAACGTCCAGCTTCTCGGCTGACTGTCATGTGGAAGGGGTTGGGCCCACGCCAGGCCTCCCGCTCGGTGGGAATGGGAGGGGACGGCGAGGTTTGCAGACCCCAGCAGCGTTTTGGCAAATCAGCATCGATAGTTAAACAGGACCCGCTGAGGGTGGGGGGTGGGGGGGGAGGGGAGACGGGGGGAGGGGGTGTGGGAGGTGAAGGGTGTAAATTTAACTCACAAAGCGTGTTCGGCCTAGTGGTAAATTGCAGCCACGATGCCCCCCCCCCCCCAGCCTCTTGGTCACTAACAGCGGCTGACCCAAGGCCGGGCCGGAGCTGTGGACTCGGGCCGCGAGCGGACACTCCCGGCTCCTGCCAATGGCGATAGGGCTCCAGCGGGCGCGGGGTTAAAACACTTAAACATCCGTCGTTCTAACCCACCCCAGCCCGAGGGGACCAAGCGGAGGCAAGGTAGGCAGGAGGGCTCCCTGTCCGCACTCGGACATCCCTCTGTCATCCCTCGGACAGTCAACGTGGGCGGAGGGAGGGGCCGGGGCCAGGGGTGGAGTGGGGGAGGCGCGGGGGGTGGTGGGGGAGGGGACGGGGGGGGTGGAGTGGGGGAGGGGACAGGGGTGGAGTTGGGGAGGGGCCGGGGGTGGAGTGGAGGAGGGGTTGGGGAATGTAGTGGGGGAGGGGTGGAGGGTGGAGTGGGGGAGGGGATGGGGGGGTGGAGTGGGGGAGGGGCCAGGGGAGGGGCCAGGGGTGGAATGGCGGAGGGGCCAGGGAATGTAATTGGGGAGGGGGCGGAGGGTGGAGTGGGGGAGGGGCGGGGGGTGGAGTGGGGGAGGGGCGGGGGGTGGAGTAGGGGAGGGGTGGAGGGTGCAGTGGGGGAGGGGCTGGGGAGGAGTGGAGGAGAGGCAGGGGCTGGAGTGCGGGAGGGGCGGGGGGTGGAGTGGGGGAGGGGCGGGGGGTGGAGTAGGGGAGGGGCAGAGTGTGGAGTGGGGGAGGGGCCGGGGGTGTGGAGTGGGGGAGGTCCGGGGTGGAGTTGGGGTGGGGCTTGGGGGGGTGGTGGAGTGGTGGGGAGGCCGGGGTAGAGTGGAGGAGGGGCTGGGGGGGGTGGAGTGGTGGGGAGGCCGGGGTAGAGTGGAGGAGGGGCTGGGGGGGGTGGAGTGGTGGGGAGGCCGGGGTAGAGTGGGGGAGGGGCAGAGGGTGGAGTGGGGGAGGTCCGGGGTGAAGTTGGGGTGGGGCTTGGGGGGGGTGGAGTGGGGGAGGGGTGGGGCGGTGGAGTGGGGGAGGGGCAGGGCTGGAGTGAGGTAGGGGCAGGTGGAGGGGTGGGGGCAGGGGTAGGGGTTGGGGGTGGAGTGGTGGAGGGGCCAGGGGTTGGAGTCGGGGAGGGGTGGGGGGGGTGGAGTGGGGGAGGGGTGGGGGTGGAGTGGGGGAGGGGTGGGGGGTTGGGGGTGGAGTGGGGGAGGGGTGGGGGGTTGGGGGTGGAGTGGGGGAGGGGCCGGGGGTGTGGAGTGGGGGAGGGGCTGGGGGTTGGGGGTGGAGTGGGGGAGGGGCCGGGTGTGTGGAGTGGGGGAGGGGCTGGGGGTTGGGGGTGGAGTTGGGGAGGGGCCGGGGTGTGGGGTGGGTGTGGGGGAGGGGCCGGGGTTGGAGTCGGGGAGGGGTGGGGGGGTGGAGTGGGGGAGGGGTGGGGGTGGAGTGGGGGAGGGGTGGGGGTGGAGTGGGGTAGGGGTGGGGGTGGAGTGGGGTAGGGGTGGGGGTGGAGTGGGGGAGGGGTGGGGGGTTGGGGGTGGAGTGGGGGAGGGGCCGGGGGTTGGGGGTGGAGTTGGGGAGGGGCTGGGGTGTGGGGTGGGTGTGGGGAGGGGCCAGGGGTTGGAGTGGGGGAGGGGTGGGGGGGTGGAGTGGGGGAGGGGTGGGGGTGGAGTGGGGGAGGGGTGGGGGCAGGCGGGGTTCCAGTCCTACTCTGGCCCCCTCCCACAACTCTTTCTCCGGTACATCGATGATTACTTTGGTGCCGCTTCATGCTCTCGTCGGGACTGGGAAAAATTTATTAATTTTGCTTCCAATCTCCACCCCTCCATCATTTTCAAAGGTCCATCTCTGACACTTCCCTTCCCTTCCTTGACCTCTCTGTCTCAATCTCTGGTGATAGACTGTCCACCAATATCCATTACAAACCCACCGACTCCCACAGCTATCTCGACTACAGCTCCTCACACCCCGCTTCCTGTAAGGACTCCATCCCATTCTCTCAGTTCCTTCGCCTCCGTCGCATCTGTTCTGATGATGCTACCTTCAAAAACAGTTCCTCTGACATGTCCTCCTTCCTCCTTAACCGAGGTTTTCCACCCACGGTCGTTGATAGGGCCCTCAACCGTGTCCGGCCCATCTCCCGCGCATCCGCCCTCACGCCTTCTCCTCCCTCCCAGAAACATGATAGGGACCCCTTGTCCCTCACTTATCACCCCACCAGCCTCCGCATTCAAAGGATCATCCTCTGCCATTTCCGCCAACTCCAGCATGACGCCACCACCAAACACATCTTCCCTTCAACCCCCCCACCCCGGTGGCATTCCATAGGGATTGTTCCCTCCATGACACCCTGGTCCACTCCTCCATCACCGCCTACACCTCAACCCCCTCCCACAGCACCTTCCCATGCAACCACAGAAGGTGCAACACCTGATCCTTTACTTCCCCCCTCCTCATCGTCCAAGGGCCCAAACACTCCTTTCAAGTGAAGCAGCATTTCACTTGCATTTCCCCCAACTTACTCTACTGCATTCGCTGCTCCCAATGTGGTTTCCTCTACATTGGAGGGACTGGGTGACCGCTTTGCAGAACACCTTCGGTCTGTCCGCAAGAATGACCCAAACCTCCCTGTCGCTTGCCATTTCAACACTCCACCCTGCTCTCTTGCCCACATGTCTGTCCTTGACCTGCTGCATTGTTCCAGTGAAGCCCAACGCAAACTGGAGGAACAGCACCTCATCTTCCGACTAGGCACTTTACAGCCTTCCGGACTGAATATTGAGTTCAACAATTTTAGATCATGATGTGGTGCCAATCAAGCGGGGCTGCTTTGTCCTGGATGATGTCGAGCTTCTTGAGTGTTGTGGGAGCTGCACTCATCCAGGCACGTGGAGAGTATTTCATCACACTCCTGACTTGTGCCTTGTAGATGGTGGACAGGCTTTGGGGAGTCAGGAGGTGAGTTACTCACCGCAGGATTCCCAGCCTCTGACCTGCTCTTGTAGCCACAGTATTTATATGGCTGGTTCAGTTCAGTTTCTGGTCAATGGTAACCCCCAGGTAACCCCCAGGATGTTGATAGCGGGGATTCAGTGATGGGAATGTCATTGAACACCAAACGGCAATGGTTCGATTCTCTCTTGCTGGAGATGGTCACTCGTGTGGTGTGAGTGTACTATTGGCGCTCTCAGTATTGTTCAACACGTGCTGCCCAATCACCAATCACCAGTCACAGAATCACAAAATTTTAATGGCACAGAAAGAGGCCATTCATCTCCAAATGAGCATTATGGTCTAGTTCCATTGCCCTGCCTTTTCCCTCGTGCCCCTGCACATTGTTTCTTTTCAAATAATCATCTCATGCCCTCTTGAATACCTGGATTGAACCTGCCTCCACCATAATTCCAGGCAGTGCATTCCAGACCTGAGCCACTCGCTGTGTGAAGAAACTTTTTCTCATGTCACATTTGTTTCTTTTGCAAATCACTTTAAATCTGTGCCCTCTTATTCTTGAATCTTTTACGAGTAGGAACAGCTTCTCCCTATCTGCTCTGTCCTGCCCCTTCATGATTTTAAACATCTCTATCAAATCTCCTCTCAGCCTTCTCCTCTCCAAGGAGAAAAGCCCCAATTTCTCCAATCTATCCTCATAGCTGAAGTTTCTCATCCCTGGGACCATTCTTATAAACCTCTCCTGCACTTTATCCAATGTGTTCACATCCTTCCTATAACATGGCACCCAGAACTGGACACAATACACCAGCTGAAGTCTAATGAGTGTCTTGTATAAATTCAGCATAACCTCCCTGCTCATGTACTCTATGCTCCTATTAATAAAGCCCAGGATACTATTTGTTTTATTAACTGCTCTCTCCACCTGTCCTGCCACCTTCAATGATCTATGCACATATATACCCAGGTCTTTCTGCTCCTGCACCCCCTTCAAAATTTCACCCCTTATTTTATATTGTCTGTCCATGTTCTTCCCACCAAAATGCATCATCTCACACTTCTCCACATTGAACTTCATCTACCACCTATCTGCCCACTCCACCAACTTGTCTATATCCTCTTGAAGTTCCACACCATCCTCCTCGCAGTTCACAACACTCCCAAGCTTCATATCATCCGCAAACTTTGAAATTGTCCCCTGAACACCAAGATCTAGATCATTAATATAGATCAGGAAAAGCAAGGGTCCCAATACCGACCCCTGGGGAACTCCACAAACCTTCCTCCAGCCTGAAAGATATCCATTGACAATTACTCTCTGCTTCCTACTGAAAGATTATGGCCAGTGCCCCTGCAATTTCTACTCTCACTTCCTTCAATATCCTGGAAGCACCTCATCCTGTCCTGGTGCCTTGTCAACTTTAAGAACTGACAATCTATTCAACACTTCCTAGTTATAAGTTTTGAACCCTTCTAGTGACAGAGTTTCTTCGTCTGTCACCATGGTCTGGGTAGCATCTACCTCCTTGGTAAAGACAGATACAAAGTATTCATTTAATACCTCAGCATGATCCCTTCGTCCATGTGTAAATTCCCTTTTAGTTCCCTAATCGACCCTACTCCTCCTTTTACCCCTCTTTTACTATTTGTATCCCTATAGAAATCTTTGGGATTGCCCTTTATGTTGGCTGCCAGCCTCTTCTCATAATCCCTCTTTGCTTCTCTAATATGCTTTTTCACCTCCCCTCTGAACCTTCTGTATTCCTCTTGGTTCTCAATTGTATTTTCTACCTGACATCTGTCATAAACACAATTTTTCCTCTTTATCTTAATTATAATCTCCTTTTTCATCCAGGGAGCTCTGGATGTGTTTGCCCTGCCTTTCTCTTTCGATGGAATATACCTTGACTGTGCCTGAACCAATTCTTTTTGGAAGGTAGCCCATCGTTCATTGACAGTTTCTCCTGCTTACCTTCCTTTCCAGCCTATCTAGCCCAGCCCCATTCTTGCCCCATCCAATTAATTATTCTTACTCTGGATCGCCTATTGTCCTTTCCTACCATCATCCGAAAGTGTACAATGATCACGGGTACCATACTGCTATGAATCTTCAGGCCTGTCAACATTTTCTTACAGCAATGGAATTTCCTGGCTACCAACCAGGTTTTCAAGAGGGGAATTGGGCGTGTTTCTGGAGGACAAAGGGATTGTAGGTAGAGGCACAGCTTAGAGAGGAGAGGTCCCTGACAATTTTCTCCTGCTTTGAGATTTCCCGATGTCCTCCCGAGCTCAAGTCATGTCGAAATAAGTAATTGGCTAATGAGAGTCACTGGAGGCAGGAGAATGTGAGGAACCCGTGGTTCTGCTGATCAAAGGGTCTATTCTGCTCCCTACACAATGGTCCAGGCTGTGTCCCAGCAACCAATCACAAATGAGCCTTATATTCTGTCTGCCATGTGGTGTCTTCCAGTGGGTCAAAGGTCAGGCACAGGGCCAAAAAGTAGCTCAGTGCCTATGGTGTATTAATTCGATTGTTAAGATACACAGGTGAAGGCGTTGTTTGTTCGTGTACTTAGAGCACTTAAAAAGAGAGACTGCTGGGACACTGTTGGTAGTGGGCAGGAAGCAGACATTTGCCATGCTGCATTCTGTAAATAAACCTATTATCAAGAAAACATTTTGAGGCTTGGAATCCAATTATCCCACAGGACTGTTTTGGAAAACAGGCTCTGTTTTTTCCCCTCTGAGTATCTGGGAAAGTTTGTCTCCTCTACAAGAATCTATTCCTTCCCATGCCCTGAAGGTCTGCTTCTGGCTAAAACTTAACCATGCACAGATCAAACAAAAGCCTCTGATTAGGGCTTGCCAACTCCGGTTTGAAACTATTTCTGGAGGTTTTGTTGCATGGCCTCCAGTATTTTGACAACAGATGATCAAATATGTTCAAAGATAGTGAATAAGCCACACATGTTTATTTTTTTAAAATCTATACAATTTTCCTCTGGGATGATAATCGCAACAGCATCCTAGAGGTTAATTTTCCATTCCTGGACTCTCCAGGGCAATCCTGGAGGAGGTGGCAACTTCTCACTCTGATACCCTCCCCTTGCCCCACCCGCCAAACCCAGCTGATTCTTTAACCGTCAGCCAGACTCAGCTGATAGTAAGTGAGATGGTGTCAATGTGGGAGCCACAGGCCCTGTGCGGTTCCACGTGACTAAGGAGTTATTCCAAAAATGGTGACAGAATCAGACTGGGGGAAGCAACTGAGAGCCCAAAGATCCTCGATTCTCTGCCCACAGCCACTCTTTTCTCGAAGTCTGGGGCTCGGTCATTAACTCTCTTACCCTTGTGTCCAGCTGCTGCTCCTCCTCCCCCCTTCGGGTGCTCGAGGGCACTGGCCTGACCCCTTGAGGGGAAGGAGCACCTGGGGGGGGGCATTGAGGTGCCTCATTTCCCTCTCACATTGCTACTACAGGAACTCACCCATGACTCCGCCTATCTCCACGTTCTGCTGGACCAGAGTCTCCATGATGTCCGCCACCCTCCCCATGGAGACCCTTCATATATATACATGGGCACCACTTCATCAGAGAGCAGGCGGACTCACTCCTCCAACTTGTGTGCCGCTCTGTTGAGGCTTCCACCAGCTCTGTGTGATGTTCCCCCCACCTCCTGCTGACTCTCCAGGATGAGCTGGGAGGCCAAACCCAGAGACTCGGACCTCACAGATGCCTCTTCCCCGGCAGCCCTGCGAGTGCTGGGGATATCGACTGAACCTGC